>NC_139616.1:50981336-51266064 GCF_964270895.1 Podarcis filfolensis
CATGTCGGGCTTGACTCTGGGCTCGGCCGTGGCCTATTTCGCTTACAGCCTCACGAGCCTGTCCCACAGCACCTGCTTCCGCACTGAGACCTACAACAGCTCCATCACACCAGGGTACTGAGCGGAGGTTCCCCCCAGGGCCGCCTCCGCTTCCTCCTCCGACTGGCAGGGTCCCAGGCGAGGTGGGGAGGGGGAGAGAGAGAGAGGAGGGGTCTCCCGCAAGGCTGCTGTTCTGCAGGAGCAGCCGCCGGACCGTGTTGGGAAATGCCAAACGACCATCTTCCTCGCTCCAGCTGAGAAGGGGAAGGACCAGCAGCAGGGAAGCTCTCCTGTGCAAGGATTGTTGGAATTGGGTTGGGACCCTCAGGGGTCATCCATCCCAACCCCCTAAAATGCAGGAGCTGGAACTGAGGGGTCCCCAACAAGCGGCCATCCAAAAAAAAAACCTCCACAGAAACAGAGTCCACTGCCTTCTGAGGAACTCCATTCCAGTGTCAATCAGCTCTTACTCTTTGGTGCAGGATAATTCTCCCAGGGGCCAGATCCCTGCTCCCATCTGGCCCCTTTCCTCGGGGGTAGGAGGAACACCTTCCACCCCGATGCAAGTTCTCCCGCCACCCTGCCGCTCGCTGGGCTTGGGGGCGGCCCGGCTTCTGTGAATTTGTGAATTTGTGAGGAAGGGGATTCAGAAAGGGTTCGGCTTTGCCCCAAAGTGGGGAGGGATATGGCTTTGTCCCCCCTGACTTTGGAGGGGGCTTCGACCGGGGTGGAGGCAGGAACCCCAAGGCAGCTTGTTCACACACCAGCCTTTCCTCCCTGAAGCTGATTGGTCCGGTCGTCGTAAATTTTGTCCTGTCGTGAGACTTGTCCAATCGAAATTAACAGGCGCACTGCTTTTACGCTGCAGAGGAGAGTAAGTGTGTGGTTTGGCTTTGTCTGGATCACACTGCGCAAGGCTGCAGGGGAGCGTTTTTTTTAATTTGAATAATATTCAGTTCAGAATCAACAACTCCCTTCACATAGAAAGCTAGCATGTTGAAGGGCCTAGTTGGGTCTTCTCCCTGACTTGCTACCAGCGCAATTTTTCTAGAAAAAGAGGTGCTGGAACTCACCCTTGTTCTCTTATAATGGCAATGGTGCCAACCCGAGAGGGGCTGGAACTGAGTTCCAGGGAGTTCTGGATGAAAAAAGGCCTTACTTGCTACCTTTCTAAGTGCAGGGCAGTTATACTGAGAATTCTAACAGGAGATTTCCCACCTCCACAAGTTTCTAAAGCAAAGACTGCCCTGCCGGATGTATAAATTGGCTGTCATCTCTCGGTGGGCCAGAAAGGTCGCATGGATAAATTATCTGGTCCTAAGAGTTTTAGGAATCTTTACTCCAAAGTATTAAGGGATGGGAGAAGCAAGTTAGTGGTTCTGTATCTCCCCCATGCCTTTTTATTGAGGAAGCGAACAAGCTACACCCCAAAAACCTTCTGATCCTGCACCCAGGTGGACAGTTTCATTCCCAAGGCCTCTTCTGTCCATTGGGCTGTCTCCAAAATGAGCTTGCCAAAAGCAGAGCTGCACGAATTGTATCTCTGCACAAGTCGGGACGGATCTCCTTGCTTTGTAGAAGCACCAAACTTGTATCTCCGGGTGCAGCGCCATCATGATAGCGGACAGCCTCTCTGAAGCCGGCTAGCTGCTAATAGCGGGCTTGCTTTTCACACCGAGAATGTCCAAGATGCAGATTGCCCATTTCGCCCACTAGGCTCCCACATTTCTGTGTCTTCTGCCAAAGGTCTGTTTTTGTCTCTTTCTCCCATATGTGCAAATCCCCCCCCCCTCCCCGGCCCCCAAAGTCTCGCTGTCGGCCTCATTTCTGCACTCGGCGTGGCACCGGTTTTGCTAATCCGGTTAGCGTGGCACACCCTCATTGAAGCGCTGCAGCCCGGACACCGTTGCCAGCTCCCCCCTCGCACCCAGCTATGTGTGTCTCTTGTTCAACACAGCCAGCCCTCCGTGGCCTGCACCCACGAGAGCCACGGGCCGGGCCACGGAACAGGTTCTTCGAGGAGGGCAGGGCGTTGTGAAGTCTTGTGTGCGTGTGGCGTGTGCATGTGTCTTTGCTGACAAATAAAACTGTTGGGTTGGGTATGTCCCCCCTAAAGAAAATGCACTTGCAGTTCAGTTTTTCTGTCTCAAGGAGGGTTGGTGGAGCATCAAACTGGGGGTGTGCAGACTTCGTTCTTCCTGCAGAGGTGCCCTCAACACATAGGAAGTGGGGATTTGAACCCTGGTGTCACCCACATCTGACACTCTAAGCACTACCCCTCTCTGTGCAAACAACGACAATTTTATCATTTATATCCCGTCCATCTGGACCAACAATCCCCGTGCATTTCAAAGGCTCCTGTTGAATTCCCCCACCACCTAAGATTAATCTCCAGCCATGTTTCTTTTCTGCTACCAGAAACCTGTGTGTTTTGTCGATTCCCCCAACCAGCCCCACTGCAGCACTTGAAAGAAATAAACGAAAAGGAGGAGGACCCAGGCATTGCTTACAGGACTTCTGGTCTGATCTGGGCGTTTTCGTTTTCATGGTGAAAGGTCATCGCACAGTGGTAGAACAGACAGGACTGTCAAAGACCTCTGCCAGAAAGAAGCATCCCGGTTGCTCCTTTTAGGATTCTGGCGAGGGGCAAGGGGCAAGACACCTGCTCTGGGGGCAGCAAAGGGCCCACGGCTACTTCTTGCCAGCACAGGCGTTGGGTCTTGCAGGGAGCGAGGCAGGATAATTGGAGAGCTGTCAACAGAAAAGCGATCCTGAGCACCATGGGGCAGTAGCCTGACTCAGCCCCTAAAGTGCATTTTGTAAGTTTACCACAGGAGGATTGGCTGGATGCTGGACAGGTCATGTCGATGCCAAGGGGCTGGGGGGCAGGGACCTTGTGGCCTTCCAGATCCAGCCAGCCATGCCGAGTTGGCCTGGCGGGACTCCCACAACATTGGGATGCCAGCAGGTTCCCCGCCCATGTGAGAGGGCAGTTTGGGTTTGACCAGGAAGACCTGCAGCTCAGCGGCAGACGGTCTTCCTTGCAAGCAGGTCGCAGGTAGGGTTGGGAGAGACTTATACCTGAAATCCTGCAGTGCAGACAATGCTGAGCTCGATGGACCAGGGGGGTCTGTATAAAGCTTTCTATGTTCCGATGAACCACTCAGCCCCCCTCTGAATATGCAGCCCCAAGTATGCATGCAGGTGGGTGCAGTGCAGAGAAACAAAAAAATACATGTGCATTTTATCTGCAAGTGCCTTGGAAAGGGGTTTCTAAGCAGGCAAAAGTTGTGCAAATTACACACCAGACTGGCCTGCAAGGAAGAATGGAGGAGGCTGTAGCCCTTTAACCACCAGATGGCGACGTTGCAGGCACCCATAGCCCAGTGTCTCCTAGTGGGTGCTGCTTGGGAAGGAGGTGTCGGGAACTGGGAACTTAGCCGCCACCACTCGGAGCTTGCTCAGCCGGCAGTGGAGAAAAGTCTGCTGTGGATGTGGAGCAAAAGGCTTCATACAGGTGTGTGGACTCAGAAGCAGCTGCCCACCTGCCTAGCAGGGCTGGGCCTCCACCACACAGCTGCGCCAGTGGGCACTGCAGCTGGAAGACACACCTTGGCATAATGTACTCACTGATGATTCTGGTTCACTCTTCCTGTTTCGGTACTGTGATGTTTCTTGCCAAAGCGGCAGAGCTTGTGGATGTCCCTTTAAAGATCGGGCGATGGTATAAGATACCCTTCACACCTAACCCCCAACCCAAACTTGTGATGTTTCGAAAAGATTGACAAACAGGGTGGTTGTTTTTTGCAGAAGGGAAGGACACACACCAAAGGAAGACCAAAGTTTGGGGCGTGCTTTTCAACAGGACCAAAAAGTTCTGCCTGAATCTGCAGAGATCCATAAAGAGTCTATTCTTGAACTGCTATAATACACATGAGAATAGTAAGTGAACTGTTTATCAAACAGATTTCTTACTCTCCATATATCTATCAAATTTAACATTTGAGCCAATTCAAAGAAAGTCTTTGGTAATCTAAGGCAGGGCAAAATTAAATCACCTCTGTAATAAAAGAGAGTAATTATTTACAAACCCTAAGCTCCTGGGGCATATATATAAACATTTAAAGCAAGCTAGAATCTCCCCCCCAATAAGGTACGTCCTAAAAAGAGACACTTGAAATGTCAAAGGCTATCAAGAGGTGTGTCTTCTGCCTTCTCCAGAAGGCACCAGGCACTCCTCTGTGAGAAGGCAGTCCCACAACTCAGGGGCCACCACAGAGAAGGCCTTCTCCCCTTCGGCCCCCCCCCCAAAGCCTTTGAGGATGGAGGAACAACCAAGAGGGCCCCCTCTGCCAATCTCAGCACCTGAGAAGGTCTGTAGGGAAGTAGGCAACCTTGCAGGTCTTTGGGGTCAGAGTCCTTCAGGGCTTCAAACATCGCCATCAGCACCTTGTATTGGGTCCAGAAACAAACTGGAAACCAGGGAAGCCGTTTGAAAACGGGGGATATATGAACTGTAAAGGGAAGCCCAGCCAGATTTATGGGACCAGTCAAAGCTTCCATGTTGTCCTCCAGGGCAGCTCCACATTGAGCTCATTGGATTATTGTAATCTGAAAGGTTATTGGAGCAATTTCAGGATAGGGTGAATTTCAAGGGGGGGGGGGTATTCGCTGCCCCCTGCCAGCTCCTTCCTCCGAACACCTTTTATTCCCCAGGATGATGATGATGATACAGCCTTTTGAGAGTTGGGGCATATTTTGGCCAACTAAAGACAGTGGGAAGGAGGTAGGAAAGTGCCCTTGCCTGTGCTGGGCCCGGGGGTAACCCGAGTAACGAGGTCCAGGTCTGGTCCCGAATCCAAGGGTTCCGCAAGGAGTCAGTCCGACAGGGCCAAGGCAGGACATGAGGCAGGAAACCAGGCAAGGTCAGGCACAGGATCACAGGCAGGTTCTGGCAAACAGCAACGTTGCTCCCGCAACCTGGGGCGGGGTCCAACAGCCTTTTATCTCTGTCGGGGTAGCGGCCGGTCCTGATCCCCCAGCGACTCACCTCCCTGTCTTGCCCGAAGGCGAGCACTCCTCCTGCGAGTACTCAGGTCTCTCCTTCTCACAGACCTTAGTCTCTGTAGCTCGGGAGACGTCAGTGGGTTACTAGACCCAGTGGGTTACTAGACTCAGCCTCTCCTGACGAAACCGGTAGTGGAGCAGCTGTAAGTGATGGCCCAGCTGAAGGCAACGAGGTAATCCCCGCATCTGGAGCCAGGGCAGGCTCAGGGCCCGGACTCGGCCCAGCTGGTGCTTGTTGCAGGGGAACCTGTGCAGACTGGGACTCTTCAGAATCAGGCCCCAGACTTGGTTCAGATGCCGCCTGAGGCAAAGGATCCCATGTAGACTGAGATTCGTCTGGCTCAGAGTCCCAGGCCATCACATTGCCTTTTACATCTCTCCTTGAAATTTGCTTTCGCCCCTCCAAATAGCCAACATTACCCCCACTCCCAGCCTGGCTTCCCCACTTGGAAAAAGGGGGTCGCTGCACAAAACAAGGCGGCGTTGCCGCAGTGGGCTGGATTGTGAACAGATGCAGCAGACATGGTGTGGCTCAAATACTCATGCTGGGAGCACATTTTGCAGGAACTGCCAGGGTGAACTGTGGGGTTTCTCCACACACACAACACTGTGGAGAGGTGGCCTTTTATTCCTTGCTTCCAGGCTGCTTGGCTCATTTGCGCCGTAACCCTTAGCGGGGTGGGGGGAGGTATGGGGGGAAGCAGGCTGAGGGCCAGCCAGGCCTCTGAACACAACAGCCCCAGCCAGGATTCAAAAGGGACAAAACTCGTTTCATGTATAGAAACTCTGGATTCTCTACCTGGCCACTCTCAGGGCAAACAGGGCTGTGAGGCAGGAGGGCACACGCGCCGGGCCATCGTACGGCTAGGAATTCATGGCTCCTTTGCCCCAAAGCTCTGCTGATGGTGGCAGCAGCAAAACAACAACAAACCTCTGGTTACGTGAAGCACAGTCAATAAACACACAAGGCGTAAGCGGATGTACTTTTGAATAAATAAGGTATACAATTCATCGTATCAAATTGTAGATTTCAACAGAAGTCTCATAAAGTCCAACGAGAAAAGCAGAAGAGTCAGTGGTTCAGTTCATGCATAAGGTCCATACATGTATGTCTATCCCACCTGTCTGTTCATAGAGCCCAATAATCCACATGAAGGGTTGTTACATTTCCACAGAATCCTTTCAGAGAGTCTAAAATATTAGCCTTGTTTCGCCATCCTAGGCTTCATCAGTAGTACAGGCTCATATGTAATGTTACAGGATAGTGGATCTTATAGCATAGTACAGTGGTACCTCTGGCTGCGAACGGGATCCGTTCCGGAGGACCGTTCGCAACATGAGCAGAACGCAACCCGCGTCTGCGTGTGCACGGGTCACGATTTGCCGCTTCTGCGCATGCACGACGTCATTTTTGTGCATCTGCACATGTCCGAGCGGTGAAACCTGGAAGTAACCCTTTCCAGTACTTCCGGGTCGCAGCGGGACGCAACCTGAAAACGCACCACCTGAAGCAAACGGAACATGAGGTATGACTGTGGGGTTGCAGTGTACATTACATATGAGCCTGTAATATTGATGAAGCCTAGGATGGTGAAACAAGGCTAATATTCCGGAAATCCTTGTCTTAGACTTTGTGAAAGCATTCTGTGGAACTGTAACAACTCTTCATGTGGATTATTGGACTCTATGAACAGACAGGTGGAATAGACACTTATACATGTACGGACCTTATGCATGAACTGATCCAATGGGTCTTTTGCTTTTTTCTTTCAACTTTATGAGACTGGTGGTGGCAGCAGCGCACAACCTCTGGAACTCCTTGCCACAAGAGGCAGTAATGGTCACCAATCTGGATGGCTTTAAAAGAGGGCTGGGCGTGGAGAAGAGGACTCTGAACGGCTACTAGCCATGAGGGCTCCAGAGCCAGACATGCTTCCAAATCCCACAAGAGGGGAGAGGCTCTTGCACTCAGATCCCGCAGGCACTGAGAGAACAGGATGCTGTCAGCTCTGCAGCAGCCAAGCCATCACCAGCTCAGAACGGAAGGAGGCAGGAAAAGCGGGAGAGGAGAGATACCACCCTTTGTAAGTGTGGGATGTGATCCAAGGCAGTCAAGTACAACATTCCTTGTAATGCTAGAGAAGACATGCGAGGGAATGTTTGGTCCAGCCAGTCAAAACTTCCTGTTCCTCCTGGCTGGAACATCCTTCCTCTTGCATGTGATAGGTGGGCGTGACCTAACCTGTCCAGGTAACATGTGAGGATACCCAGAGCTTACAGGGTTAACAGCTCAAGGGAAATAACGTCCTGTCACTGGGATGTGTTTGCATACGGGTGTTGTACTTTGTTATGTGAACAGTTTTACTTTCTGTTTTGGCTGCGACAGGAGGAGCATCATGCCTTCGTTGTTGTTTTGCTGCTGTACAATAAAGCTTCATAGAATAGAAGCAGCTGTTGTACGAGAGTTTTACTGCATGGCTGAGATTCCTTCCACACAGGCACCGCTGCGCAAGATACTCTGCTATAGAAGCAGGTTGGCACAGTGGAAGCGGACTGGATGCCACAACAGTCCTGCTGCTCGCAGCCGAGACGGACGCTCAACAGAACAGGTTATGGAGGCCCAAGTCGCCCAAGTTCTGGACGCTCAACGGAACATAACAAAAGGACGAGTTACACAGCAACCTCCCTCTCTCTCTTTTTGACTTCCTTCTTCATTTGACCAGCTTTTAGCTAGGGCTGCTCTCCCAGCTCTCAGCTAGCAGAAGCACTGGGATTATTCCCCCATATGGCGTAGACCCACATGTACATCTTTGTAACGAAGTCTGCCTTCCGGAATCCAACTGTGAACTGATGTGAGTAAACTTCTTTTATTGACTTTGAATAAGATTGCTGTGTCTTTTTTCTTTTAAGAGGGATTCAGGGGAATTTACCCGGAACGTACGATTCAATCTGAGACAGACTGAATTGTAGAATAGTGAAAGGCTCACACGAGCCTGCAACCAGCTATCTGCTGTGCATGTAAAAATGGAAATGTAAACTCCGCTACATAAAGGAACTTGCTAGTGCAAATTAGGAAGGATATGAATAAACAATATATCCTCTTCTGCCACCCTGAACGTTCCCACAATAAGAACGTAACAGCCCTGGTGGATGCGGCCGCTGCCCAGCATCCTGTTCTCACAGGGGTCAACTGGCTGCCCCAAAGGGATGCCCGTAGGCAGGATCCTGGCATAGGAGCCGTCTCCCCTCCTGCAGTTTCCAGGAGCTGGTCTTCAGAAGAGTTTACTGCTGCCAGCTATAAAGGGAGAGCATTCCCATCGTGGCGCCACCGAGAGCCTTTCTCTGGCTCCCGTTGGAGCCAAAAGAATTCCTTAACCAGAGCCTGTCTGGGTGTGGATTTCTGTCGTGTCCTTGGGACCGTGTGGGTGTTTGGGATCCTGTTCCCCCCTGCTCCAAACCCAACTCCTTCCACCCTCTCCGCAGGGGTTTTTAACAGACCTCTTTCTCAGTGTGGGGCAGCCACCTCCACGAGCCTTCTGCCCCATCTTAACAGCTCCTTCGGCTTCAGCAAATACAGGATCGCACCCTAATCATTTATTTTTTTTAAAGGGAGTGGGGAAACCAAGACGACAAAAGAAAGGCAGAGCTCAGGTTGTTTTTTTGTTTTGTTTTTCAATTGCTTTTTTTATGAAAAAGGATCATCGCACATAATTCGGCAACAAACAGAATGCAAAAAAGGGGGGGTGCGAATCGAAAACATAAAACAACAGGGGGGGAGAAAGGGACAAAAAACCTGGCTCCTTTCCTCTCGATTGTCTGCAAAATATCCTTGTGTTCCATAGAAGGCAATGGGCAGTTAAGTGCTTTCTATTTAACATTCACATAAATTCTCTCTTTCTCTCTCTCTCTTTCTTTCTCTCTCTCTCTCTCTCTGCATCTCTCTTCAAACATCTGCTCACGCAAGGTTTGCTTCCACAGATACAGTACGCAGTTCGTGTGTAAGCAACGTTTTGGATCTCCTGTTTCCCCTGTGTTCTCTTCTTTCTCTTTCTTTTTTTACAGTCACAATCCAACGGGAAATAAAAAATAAGACTCTAAATGTCAGACTGTGTTTTGCTTTTATAATTTCATAATTTTTTTTCACAGTTTTTTTTAAAAAAAGTTTATATATTTATATATATTTATATATTTATACTTTATATTTATAATTAAAAAGTTGAATCCATTTTTGCTTCTTCTCTTTCCCCCCCTCTCCTTTCTCTGTTTTTAAAGT
This sequence comes from Podarcis filfolensis, assembly GCF_964270895.1. Classification (NCBI taxonomy): domain Eukaryota; kingdom Metazoa; phylum Chordata; class Lepidosauria; order Squamata; family Lacertidae; genus Podarcis; species Podarcis filfolensis. The sequence goes on from NC_139616.1 coordinate 50,990,716, forward strand.
TTTGTTTTGTTTTCTTTAAAGAGCTTATAATACAGGGATGGTGTGTGTGTGTGAGTGAGTGTGTGTGTGAAAGGGGCACATTACGAGTCTTTTGGTACGTTAAAACTGTACAGAGTGACTGATGCTGCTTTTAGAAATATTATCCACCAAAGTCTTCGGAAAGCCGGGAGAAGGCAGGCAGTAGAGCACCACTGTGGTTCTTTAAAAGGAGGGGATTGCAAAATTTGGGGAGATGGGATGGCGCCTCTCTCCGTGGCTACAGGTCTGTGGTATTTCTCTTTGTACCAGGTAGTTTTAAAAAAAATACATCTGTCCGAGTTAAGTGAAGTAACTCCCCTCTGTAGTGTTTGAATTGTACACTCTGTTCAGGGCAGAAACAATCGTGGCGTCTTGGGCTTGTAGTGTGTGAGGTTTCTTAAGTGCAAAAACACTGTGTCGTCATTCAAGTCCTCTGCCTCTGTCCCTCAAAACCAACCTACTCTCTGGTCGTCCCTACTTAAAGTGGGCTTTTTACCCTGCAAAGTCCAGAGCTGTTGAGCCAGAAAGGGAGGTGGAAAATGGCAGAGATCCAGGGGCGAATTAATGGACACTCACAAACTTTGGGGGAGGAAAACAATCTGATTCGGCGTGTGCTGGGTCCGCACTTAGCTCAGCGCAGGATCCCGCCATCCTGCGGGGGGCGGGAGGAAGGAAACGTGAGGTTTCTGCAAGTGCCAGTCTCCTCCTTGCCCTTCGTAAGTAGTGCCAAGGGGGGGGGATACGGAGAAGTGGGGTGGGAGGCGAGCTGAGGCATCTCTTTCTGCGTGGACATCTTCAGAAGGCGGGTCCAGAAGATGTAAAAAAGAAAAGAAAAATAGGAGGAGGAAAAAGTGTTTTTCTGGGTTCCTGAAGAGGCAGCAGCAAATTGACCAGCAGCAAAACACGATTCTTCTCCTCCCAAACTATGTAATATTATTTAGAGAATATCTGATGTTTCCAAGCGACTTACATTCAACTTACACGAGGAAGGGAAATGCTTTTGTTTGGGAGACAACCCCCCATGGTTGGAGAAGTGGGGCTGGCCCAAAAATAGTGGGGGGGTTTCTCCCCGTGCTGTGAAAATGGTTCAGCACCTTATCTCCTCACCCGTCTGCTCAGCTCCTCGTAACCTAAGAGGGATGTCGGCCCACAGTTCTTTGCGCCCAAGTGACCCCGAGCCCCTCTTGCGACCGGAGATTTCAGGGCTGCTCCCCTGTATCAGTTCCCTGCTAGAGAGCGGAGAGGAGGTCCTTTGAGGCGAAAGAGTCAACAACGAAGTGTTCCTTAACTGGCAGTCAACGCACGGTTTGCCCCCTTCCTGACCTGGCAAAAGTCGGTTGGCGGTTGGCGCGGGAAGGTGGGACGGGTCGCCTTGGAATTGGAAAGTCCAGAAAAAACACACGACCGGTGTCCTGAAATATCCTATGGAAGTCTGAACCCGAGGGAAAAGTTCAGGGGTTGTGGCCACAAAGCCAAGGGGCAGAATCTGATCTGCTGTTTCTTTTCCTGCAAATCTGTTCCCTTCTTCTGCAGGAGAGAAATGCAGTTGGATCTCAGCTGATTTCGGGAAATCCCTTTGGGCAAGGCGAACCTCTTTCGTATTCCGGAACCTGTCTTGTCGTGATGCGGCTGGGCGCTTAAACAATCATGCTGTCGTCGGAAACAGGCACATTAACTTCTCTTCTGCCCCACTCTGCTCCCTCCCACCCCCTCAGACAGGGGTGGGTGGGCTGTATTGATCCGAATGCTTTGGGAGTGTCGGGGTGCCTCCCGGAATTCCCTTTCCCAGAAGCGGTTAGCAGATGACCGGCACCCCGTCCGTGTTGAAGATCATGCCCGTGGTGGGCTCGTACGTCCCCGCTAGGTAGTAGAGGTCCTCACTGTCCTGGTACTTCTTGGTCTTCAGCATCTGCTCGTACTCCTCCAGGTCGACCACCAGACACTTGTGCGAGATGGTCTGGACGTCGTTCTCGTCCACGTGCGAGGACTGGTACAGCGCTCGCTGGGGGAGGAATGGAAAAGGGAGAGAGAAAGAGAAGAGAGTTAGCAGGCAGTTTGGAACATACCTCTGGGCTGTGGGTTCCCAAAGACAAAGCGGGAGGAGGGGGGGGAATACCAGAACTGGTCCACCTATTGGACAAAATGAGCCAATGGCCTCAGGCAGTGGGAGGCTCACTCCCCTCTTGGTGGTGGTGGGAAATCTTGGCTCTTTTTGGTCCCTTTTGTCAGCTAGGACTCTTAAGTACCTATCCTGCTCAGGAAGAGGACTGGCAGGAGATGCCAGACAGCCTCGCCAAGAGAAATGGTGGGCAGGACCTTCTTCACAGCAGCCATAGATAGTTTAACAGTTTTTGTCTGGTGCCTAAAGATGATGGTAGTGGTGGTGGTGGTGGTGTTATATTGAAGGATCATCTCCACCCTCATCATTCAGCCCGGACACTGAGGTCCTTCTGGCGGTTCCCTCCCTGCGAGAAGCGAGGTTACAGGGAACCAGGCAGAGGGCCTTCTTGGTGGTGGCACCCGCCCTGTGGAACGCCTTCCCATCAGATGTCAAGGAGATAAACAACTATCTGACTTTTAGAAGACATCTGAAGGCAGCCCTGTTTATTGAAGTTTTTCATGTTTGATGTTTTATCGTGTTTTTAATATTTTGTTGGGAGTCGCCCAGAGTGGCTGGGGAAACCTAGCCAGATCGTTGGGGTAGAAATAATATATGATGATGATGATGATGATTATATAACTGATATACTGCCCTATACCTGGAGGTCTCAGGGCGGTTTACAGAATAAGAAGGATTCATATGGGTGGTGGTAATGCAGTTTGAAACTCTAGCCTGCATCAGTTGGGTAATGTAATGGAGGCACCAGGGAAGCCTCCCCATTTGCATTCTGCAAATGAAGTGCAGCCCCAGAGGAAAGCCCCCCCCCCATGCAATCTTCAGGAAGGAGCACAGCTCTGCAAGGAGTTGAGAGACCCTGGAACATGTCCCAAAGACCAGTTTCAACCACCCACGCCAGCTGCCTTCTCTTACAGCCAGATGGGCGGGGTACAAATTCTTCATCATCATCATTATTATTATTACACACCTCCATGAAGTCCTTCCTCTGGCTGGAGGCCTGGAGAGCAGTCGAAAGGCTCCTGCTGGATTTCTGATCCCAGCGCTGGCACCAAGCCGAGTGAAGGGGCGGTTGGGGTTGGCGAGGAGAGGAGCAAGAAAGGGAAAGCGAGATTAGGAGGCGAAGCCCAGAACTGTTCAAATCATTTTAACATTTCAAAACTTGACTTCCCTCCCCCTCTTTCTGCGGTTCCTCATTTTTTAAATATCTTTTGCATATCCAAATCCATTTAATTTTCTTGTCCATTTATCTACTTTAATTATATATTCTTACAAAACTGCAGGTTATTACAATAATCCTGCCAATGTTTTATCTGTTTGCAATTGAGGTGTGAATGTTCAATACATCATTTATAAAAAGTCTGTTATCAGGATTTCTTATTCTTCCGCTAAGTTTCGCTCTGAGCTAATATATAGAGACCTCCACCCATCGAGCAAACCCCCCGGCAATTCTTGGCTCGTTTCTCAAGGAATCCTCGGTTGATGGTGCTGCGAGGTCATGCCTGGGTCTCCTACCTTGCCTTCGTTGAGCTTCTTGCCAGGGTTGGTTTCTTCTGGGTGGTAAAACCATTTCACTCGGACAACCATGTTGTTCCCCCAGGATTCCCACATGCTCTGGATGCGGCCGATGTAGGGCAGGTTGGGGCGGCCCGCCGACAGGAAGACAGCGCAGTCTCCGATGCGAATGATCTCCTTTCCGCGGACAATGGCTTTGTAGAAGAGCTTCCGGGCTTTCCCCTTCATCCCACGCCTCTGTGGAATCGAGAGAGAGCAGAGCAGCGTAAGCTCAGAGTCTCTACACATTTTTTTAGTGTATGTGTTCGGGTTCATTGATATCTTAAGGAAGTAAAAATAAGTACTTCAAATTGTAAAATAGAAAATTTAATATATATTAAATTTTCTGTTTTACAATTTAAAGTACAGTAGAAGCTCGGGTTGCGAACGTGATCTTTGCAGGAGGCACGTTCACAACCCGCAGCACCACGTCTGAGCACGCGCAGGTTGCGATTCGGCGCTTCTGTGCATGCGCAACAGCCGAAACCCAGAAGTAACTCGTTCCGGTACTTCCGGGTTTCGGTGCGTCCGTAACCTGAAAAAACGCAATCTGAAGTGTCTTTAACCCGAGGTATGACTGTACTCAGTTTTACATCCTTAAGATATCAACAACTTCCATTGTTCTCCTTCCATGGTTCATTTTGCATATCATAAATTCCTGCATATTTTACAGAACCTACACCATTCAGTATTCCATTATTACATCCATCATAACTTATTTACATTGAGGTCCAGCTCCAAGGGCCTTCTGGCAGTTCCCTCCCTATGAGAAGTGAGGTTACAGGGAACCAGGCAGAGGGCCTTCTTGGTGGTGGCGCCCGCCCTGTGGAATGCCCTCCCATCAGATGTCAAGGAAATAAACAACTATCTGACTTTTAGAAGACACCTGAAGGGCAGTTTTTAAAGTTTTATGTTTTATTCTGTTTTTAATACTCTGTTGGGAGTCGCCCAGAGTGGCTGGGGAAACCCAGCCAGATGGGCAGGATATAAATAATATATTATTATTGTTGTTGTTGTTATTCGCCAAGGCTGTATTTACATTCAATCACATCCTGCATCATGCAACCTTTGTAATGCGCGCTAAGATAACACCCCTGAGAAAGTGTGTGGGGGGGGGAATGGTCCCAGCCGAAGACGCAGAGATAAAAGGAAAGACCCCCCGGCAGGAGAAGGAGCTGACCTGGGTGGGCTTCCCAAACCACTTCCACAGCTGCCTCGCAGGCAGGAAGGCTGCAATCTTGGGCCGGTTCTCCACCGAGGGCAGCCTCTGCCGCTTGGCCAGCTCCTTGGTGGTGGGCAAGTGGATCCCCTCGCGCTTCTTGGGGCGGGTCTTGCCCCCCGCCTGCTGTTGCTGCTGCTGCTGCTGTTTCTGCACCGCTTGCTGCTCTTGCTTGGGGCTCTGGGGGTTTGTGGCCGAGCGAGACTTCCCCGCTTGCTTGGCCGCCTTGGCGGGGAGGGTCTGCTGGGCGGACGAGGCCCCCGCCTGGGAGTCGGCCGCCTCGTCGTCAGAGCTGCAGGAGGAGTCTTCGTCCGTGGCAGAGGAAGACGACGACGAAGAGGAGGAAGAGCTGGAGCTGGAGGACGAGGAGGAAGAAGTGGAGGACGAGGAGGAGGAGGAGGAAGAGCTGGAGCTGCTGGAAGAAGAGGAGGACGAGGAGTTGGAGGAGGAGACAGGCGTGGAGGCCCTCGAGCTGGCAGAGCTGCTGTCGGGGGCTCCCCCTCCGTTCTTCTCCACCTCCTCCTCCCCTTCCGAATCGGAGCTGCTGCCGCTGCTGTTGCTTTCCGACTCGTCTCCTGCTGGCCCGGCCTGCGCCTTGTCCTCTTGTTGCTTCGCAGAGTTCTCTCCGGAGCCACTAAACTTCCCCCCAAAGTTCGAGGCCGGAGATTCGCCGCCAGCCCCCTTGGCCCTGGACGCTTTCTGCCGCTTGGCGTCGGCCACGGGGGTGTAGCTCAGTCCCAGGATGCTTTTGGTCTCCCTCCTGCTGGCCAGGCTGGAGCTGCCCAGCATCCGCATGGCCTCCTTCGTCTTCTTGGTTTTGGGAGACATCACTCCTTCGTGGTCCAGCTTGATGAGGATATCGCTGTCGGGGATCTTCCTCTGGGCTTTGGCCGCCGACCCAAACTCTGGTGACTCCTCTGCAGATTTCTCCTTCTTGGACCGGGCTTTGCCAGAGGAGGTGTCCGAAGAGCTGAAGGCCCCCAGGACGCCTGGGATCTCGGCATAGGGCTCGTCCCCCCGGGTGTTGCTGAACGCCGGAGGCTGGAAGGCGGGCTGGGCTGGGCCGGGCATCTTGGAGGAGAGCTTCACTTTGCCGCCTTTGCTGTGACGTTTTTCTTCTGTCTGGGAGGAGGTCCGGGCGGGGATCTGCTGCGCTTTCTTTGAGGCTTTTGCGCTTTGCTTGCTAAGGCAAACGGGCTTCTCCGGGACGAGGGATGGGCTTGTTGAAGCTTCCCCCTGGCTTGCTTCTTCCTTGAGGACAGCATCTTCTGGAAAGCAGAAAAAGTAAAATTAAAACAATTTTTGGGGAAATGGCCTTTGCCCAAGGCCAGAGTGCCTCTATCCTGGAAGGATGTTGTCAAACAATGAGGCAGGCTTCTCCTGGTACCCTTCCGATTGTTGTTGGGACTCCAGCTCTCCCATAGTGCTCCAGCCACTGGCCGTGCTATGGCTACGGCTACGGCTGATGGGCATTGTAGCCCAGCAAAAGATCTGGAGAACATCTGGATTGGAGAAGGCAGAGCTGAAAACCCAGGCACAGAAAGAGGCGAGTGAACAGACCTCTCTTTCAAAGTACTAAAATCCAAATAGTGTTACAAAGGATGCAGAAGCTGACATGTATAACGAACACGTTAACTCCGTTATCTGCATATATTATGATGTGGTGTTTGGCAGTGCCCTTCCAAAATTCATCTTTGAAGTGCAGTTCAGTTGACTGTCATACACACAGAGAGGTGTAGAGATGCCCAGGTACATATGGAAGAAAATCCTAGTTGATTTAATCATTTGAATACAACAATAGTTTTGAAGGAGAAAAATGCTCCCTCGCTATGCTTTTAGATGGCATGACTATTTATGCTTTCTGCAGACACTCTTCTAAGAAGGAGTATTCCTTTCCACAAAAAAGGCAATGCTCTTCCAAGGTAGCCTCTGCCATTTACAGTTCTGTTAAAAACAATAAACTGTGTTGTCTGATTAACTGGAGGTGCCTTTTCAGTCAATCGAAAGCTTTTTAACACGCCAACCTAGACAATCAGAATTTTTTGCTATTATTATTACATTTCTGTCCCGCCTTTTTCCCAGTCCAGTCTAGGACTCAAGGCAGCTTAGGACACATTGAAACAACATAAATAAAAGAAAAAAAGCTAAAAACAGATGCAATGTAATCATTTAAAAGCAATTAAATAGAATTAAAACACTATAAAAGCTTATCTCTTAAAATAGAGGCAGTAAAAGCAGCTCCAAAGGCCTTTCCTTAAGAAACAGCTCCTGAAGGCATGTTGGAATTAAACAGTCTTCACCTCCCGGCAGAAGGACAACGAAGAGGGAGCCAGTCTGGTTTCCCTAGGCTGGGAGTTCCAAAGTTCCCAGCTACGGAGAGGGCAGTATGCAGAAGGTCCCAGGTTCAGTCCCCAAAGGCACCTTCAAGGAGCAGGTGATGGGAAAGAAATCCTTCTCTCTCTGTTTCTGACCCTGGAGAACCACTGGCAGCTCCTGACTCCATCTCCCATTGGCCTGGGCTAGACTAACCTGGCCTAAGGCCGTTTCCCGCATTCCCCAGGGTTTCGCCCTCAGTTTTTCCACCCGCTAAAGAAGCTGCTGTCTCGTACCAGCTTTCTGTTTGGTGCTTGGTTTTCTCCCACGCCCTTTGCCTTTGGACGCCGCTGGCTCCTCGGACCCCGTGCCACTGCCCTCCTTCCCTTCCCCAGTATCCTTGCTGGACTTGCGGCTGCGGCGTTTTGTGCTGGGCACCAGGAGGGCGGGAGAAGGCTCAGCACCTGAAAGAGACCAACAGCTATTCTTGGCATGCACTGCAAAGACACACACAGACACGCACTCCACTCCCCCCCCCCCCAGCTCAACAAGGGTTTATTCAAACGGAGACTCCCACCTGCGGAGGGAATGCAGGCAAGTGTTCAATGTGGGGCGGCCAGCAGCTCAGAACCTGCATGGAGACCCACAAGTTCTGGGGTTCCATTTATTAAGGGATTACAGAGCAAAACGTCCCCGGACCTCCAATGCGGACCTTATTAGGCTTATGTGATAGGCCTGCTAAGGACCCAAAAGACCCGAAATTGACTCCCCAGCTTTGATTAGCAGCCCAGCTCATCGTACCCAAATTCTGGAAGAAATTTAGATTTTTATGATTTGGGTTACTGGTAAGCAAAGGGTTTGGAGAGTGTAGAGCCTGAGCATTAGAGTTTTTGTATTCATTATAGATGGAACGAAGAAGGGATCTTGCTTGTTTGCAAGAGGTGGTGTCTTTCTTTGAGAAGTGAACCTGTAAGATGAGAATGCAAAGAGGTCAAAGAAAGTGCGGGCCTTTGGTTGATTTACACCCTATGCCCTTTTAAACTGTGGGGTTTTTTTGTTGGGGGTGAGGAGCTATTAAGTTATTTTTATTTTTATTATGTATTCTGTGGTTTTATATATTGATTTCATTTCGTGAACCACCCTGAGACCCCCGGGTATAGGGCGGTATATAAATTCAATAAATAAGAAACAGAATAAGAAAATCCGTTTGTGGGGATCCTTTATTGAATATGTGAATGTGCAAACCACTAATAGACTAGCTCCAACCCAATTCAAATCTGGTTCTTTTAGGCATGATGGGTGTAGGAATTAGAATCACTGAGCTGGGAGGGAACCCCAGATGTTATCTAGTCTAACCCTGCAATGTAGGAATAACACATATTGAATTCCTTTTTCTTCACTCTGTTCCTGCTGCAATCAGGTACTATGAATATACTTTGAATGTGCTAATGACATAAAGCTTTCTTGGGGAGGCAAAGTGAATGCTTTTTTGGGGGGGGACACAAGGGGATCGTATGTTTCTGGGTTCCCATTACCAGCCTATTGTGGGAAAATGAGGGGCACCAGGAGGGAAAAGGGAACTGGGCTTCTGTCCTGTTGTGGGGCAGTGGGGAGGGCTGAGAGAGATGGGCTCTCAAACTTCTCTTCTAAGTAATAATAATAATATATTATTTATACCCCGCCCATCTGGTAGGGTCTCCCCAGCCACCCTAGGCAGCTTCCAACCAAGTATTAAAATACAGTGGTCTGTTAAAACATTAAAAGCTTCCCTAAACAGGGCTGCCTTCAGATGTCTTCTAAAAGTCTGGTAGTTGTTCCTCTCTTAGATATCTGATGGGAGGGCGTTCCACAGGGCGGGTGCCACTACCGAGAAGGCCCTCTGCCTGGTTCCCTGTAACTTGGCTTCTTGCAGGGAGGGAACCACTAGAAGGCCCTTGGAGCTGGACCTCAGTGTCCAGGCTGAACGATGGTGGTGGAGACACTCCTTCAGGTATACTGGGCCGAGGCTGTTTAGGGCTTTAAAAGTCAGCACCAACACTTTGAATTGTGCTCGGAAACATACTGGGAGCCAATGTAGGTCTTTCAGGACCGGTGTTATGTGGTCTCGTCGGCCGCTCCCAATCACCAGTCTATCTGCCACATTCTGGATTAGTTGTAGTTTCCAGGTCACCTTCAAAGGTAGCCCCACGTAGAGCGCATGGCAGTAGTCCAAGCGGGAGATAACTAGAGCATGCACCACTCTGGCGAGACAGTCTGTAGGCAGGGAGGGTCTCATCCTGCGTACCAGATGGAGCTGGTAAACAGCTGCCCTGGACACAGAATTAACCTGCGCCTCTATGGACAGCTGTGAGTCCAAAATGACTCCCAGGCTGCGCACCTGGTCCTTCAGGGGCACAGTTGCCCCATTCAGTATCATACGCCCAATAATAAATGCTGGAAATGTAAGGAAACTGAAGGTACTTTCTACCACCTTTGGTGGACGTGCCCAAGGATTAAGGCCTTCTGGGAAATGATCTATAATGAAATTAAGAAGGTACTTAAGTGTACTTTTCACAAGAAACCAGAGGCCTTCCTCCTGGGCATGGTAGGCCAATTGGTGTCAAGGAAAGATAGGACGTTTTTTATGTATGCAACAACAGCAGCAAGAGTTCTTTTAGCAAAGTATTGGAAGACACAAGAACTACCCACGCTGGAAGAGTGGCAGACGAAGGTGATAGACTATATGGGACTGGCTGAGATGACTGGCAGAATCCGCGACCAAGGGAAAGAGACGGTGGAAGAAGATTGGAAGAAATTTAAAGTTTATCTTAAGAACTGCTGTAAAATTAATGAGTGCTAAAATGTCATGGGTAATGTAAAATAGAATTGCAACGATAAACGATTGGGTAAGAGAAAAAGGATTAAAGAAATTCGAACTATAAGTAATTGAAATTAGGGGTTGCTGAAAAAGTTTAAAACAGGGATGCAGAAAAGGGAGGTATGGGGAAGTCGTTGAAATAAGGTTTAAGAAAAAAAGGATATGAAATTATACGTGTTTATATGTTTGTTTGTTAATGTGTTGTGTTGTGAGTTGTTAGTTTTTGTGTGTTAATATATGTTGTAAAACCAATAAAAATTTATTATAAAAAAAAAAAAGTTGCCCCATTCAGGACCAGGGAGTCCTATTCTGCAACAGAAGGGCCAAACTCACACTGGATCTTGTAATCAGGTGGAAGGAGCCGGATGTGGGACAAGGGAATCCGGCCGGTGTCGCCATCATCGAACTCCACTGTTATCAGATCCCCGTCTTCCTCCTGATCATGAGCCCCTTTGGATAGAAAAGGAAATGATTGTCGTCAGAACACACCCACCTTCTGACTGCTAAGTTCACTCTGCAGTCTTAGGTGAGGTACTTCGCGGAAACCTTCTTGAAAGTCCATTGCATTAAGTGGATCACAAATACACTACATGCTTTCTGACACTTCCAATGGACATTTCCTTGCAGAAGCCATGCTGGTTCTGCTTCAACAAGGCTTGTTCTTCTACGATGATTTACCCTTAGCAATCCTCCCCATTTTCCTGGAACTGTCGTTAACCTAGCCAGCCTGTAATTTCCAGTCCATGCCCCCACTTCCCAGATCCCTTTTCTAAAAGCAATTGGTGTTACATTGGCTACTTTCCAGTTCTGTTATGGAGGCTGAGGGACAAGTTGCGTATTTTTGTTCGTTAAAATTTCACATTTGAATTCAGACCCATCCAGGCCCAGTGTTTATTTTGTCAGTAAGGCTTGTCACTTCATCTCATATCACCACCACCTGCCTCTTCCTAAGACTCTCTTCCTGCAAAAGGCACTGGGATCTTCTCTATAATTTTTGCTATGAAGACAGATGCAAATAATTCATTCTCTGCCACCTCCTTATCTTCCTATAGAGAAGGGTGGATAAAAATAAATGATTTTATTTAAATCAGATTTTTTTTTTATTTAAATCAGATTTTTAAAATGAAATGCTTTTGGAGGAAAAATCTTCCTAAAGATAGCTTTCTTTTTAAGTTACATTCTAGTCCGAAGGCTATTCATCAGGAAATAAGGATTTGTTTTAAGTTTTTCATGTGTTAAAAGTCAGTCCAAGTTCTTTTTTTTAAATGCTTAACCACATCACTTAACAAACATGGATACATATGCTATAATGTTATTATTTTAGCTAAATAAATTGTTTAAATTGTTACTAATGATTATTTTTCTCCTTCCGATAAAGAACAGCAGAAAAGTTGTTCAAATATAAACAGTTAACTTACTAAACCTCACAATAATTTCATAATTATCGGCCTATGTATTTCTAATAGTATAACCGAATCAGTAATTTTTGATATAACTGTAAAAACTACTCTGAAAATTTATTATTCCAAAAATGAAACCTTCATCTGGTTGTAAAAATTAAGATTATACCAGCAAGGATGAGTCTTTCTGTAAAAAAGAAAAGAAAAAAGATTTAAATCAAGTCTTACTGACGTGATTTAAATCGTGATTTAAATTGATTTGATTTAAATCAAATCCACCCTGCTTTAGAGCACCTTTGACTCCCTCATCACGCGGTAGCTAAAAAAGCCAATGCAATTCTGGGCTGCATCAATAGGAGTATAGCATCTAGATCAAGGGAAGTAATAGTGCCACTGTATTCTGCTCTGGTCAGACCTCACCTGGAGTACTGTGTGCAGTTCTGGGCACCACAGTTCAAGAAGGACACTGACAAACTGGAACGTGTCCAGAGGAGGGCAACCAAAATGGTCAAAGGCCTGGAAACGATGCCTTATGAGGAACGGCTAAGGGAGCTGGGCATGTTTAGCCTGGAGAAGAGGAGGTTAAGGGGTGATATGATAGCCATGTTCAAATATATAAAAGGATGTCACATAGAGGAGGGAGAAAGGTTGTTTTCTGCTGCTCCAGAGAAGCGGACACGGAGCAATGGATCCAAACTACAAGAAAGAAGATTCCACCTAAACATTAGGAAGAACTTCCTGACAGTAAAAGCTGTTTGACAGTGGAATTTGCTGCCAAGGAGTGTGGTGGAGTCTCCTTCTTTGGAGGTCTTTAAGCAGAGGCTTGACAACCATATGTCAGGAGTGCTCTGATGGTGTTTCCTGCTTGGAAGGGGGTTGGACTCGATGGCCCTTGTGGTCTCTTCCAACTCTATGATTCTATGATTCTATGATCATCTGACTGAATTACGGTCTCACCTCGTACAACTGTCCCTGGATAGAGGCAACGATACTGCTGGCTCCAGTAGGCGGCGATTCGCGTGCCTTCCGGGAGGAATCGCACCGAAGGAGGTTTCACGTCAATGATCTGTGCAGAAGGAAGCATCCGTTAGCTCTTGCTTTTTGCCCTGTGTGGTAGGTCAGGGGTGAGCAAAAAGGTAGACCAGGGTGGCAACACGAGAACAGGGCCTTTTCAGTGGTGGCTCCCCGTTTGTGCAATGCTCTCCCGCAGAGGCTCACCTGGCACCATCATTACATGTCTTTAGACACCAGGCAGATACATTCCTCTACAATCAAGCCTATGGCTCTTAACCAACTTTTGTCCTTTCAATGTTTCGGGGGGTGGGTGGGTAGTTTTTCATTTTTAACTGAATTTATCTGTTTGTATTTTGTACTGTTAAGTCACTTGGGGACTTTTTGTATTTGTAGAAAGCAACTAAGAAATCTAATAAATAAGAATAAAAGCCAGAGCTCCACCAGCACCAGCCCAGGTGTCTTGTGAAGGAAGAAGTCAAATTACTGACTAAGGAAGTCAGATTATCCTCCACCAAGGCCAGGACCTTCTCAGTGATGGCTCCGACCTGGCGGAATGCTCTGTCCCAGGAGACCAGGGCCCTGCAGGATTTAACCTCCTTCCGCAGGGCCTGTAAGACAGAGCTATTCCACCTGGCTTTCAATCTGAACTTAGCCTGATCTTTTATTCCTCTTCCTTCCCTTTTTATGAAGATTTCCCACTCTGGGATCCCACAGCTAATTCTCCCCTGGTCTCCTCGCTGGCCCAAATAGGACTAATTTAGCCAGCTAGCCCTGGTGATCATCTGATGTTTATTGGATGGATTTTCCCCCAAATAGATTTTTGAATTCTGAATTTATTGTTATTCACATTTAATACTATTTTTTGTTGCATCAATTAAGTGTTTTAAATTTGTTGTTAGCTGCCCTGAGCCCGGTTTTCTGAACCGGGAAGGGCGGGGTATAAATAATAATAATAATTATTATTATTATTATTATTATTATTATTATTATTATTATTCCCCTCCCTCCTCTTCCCACCTCCTTTTCCCCAAAGGCAACATGGAGTGTCCGTCTTCCTAGAAAATTAAGGGGTCCCACTTACTGCTTCCTGCAGCAACTGTTCCAGACAATAAATGTGGGGTCGGTTTCCTCGCTCTCCTTCCACCACGACTCGGTATCTGAAACGCACAACCCCAAAAAGCAACAGTGAAGGAGGAGGAAGAGGAGGAGGCGAAGAAATATCGAGAAGTCAAAACAAAACCATCAGAGAGAGATTTTGATACCCAAGAACGCTTTGCAAGCCGGTTTCCTTGGGAAACAATTGCATCAGGCCGATCTGTGCAGAATGGCAATTCAGGCCGCCCAATTTCCAGCTGCAGGAGGAGATATTTATCAAGCTGGAAATATTTGCAGCATGGTTCGTCATTTTTAAGCCAGAGATTTTGGGTGGAGATAAACAAAAAAGAGCTGTCTTTTGGCCCCAAAGTCAGAAGCAGTGGACTCCCCTGGTTGATAATTAGAAGCGGCACTCCCCTGGTTGATAATTAGAAACATAGAAATAGACCCAAAACTACAAAACTAGATCTTTTTAAAAATATAAAAAAATTAAGAGCCAGAGGCTGCCATGGCATTTAGCACGTGGCTCACTTTTGCACAAAGCCTGCTGGAACTTTTACTGCGAATGTATGCAGGCGCCAAGGCGTGTTATTGTGCGCTTAAGAGCACCATATAAAAGCCCAAGCTCTGCATTAATCAAAGCTGGACTCAATGGCCTTGCACATATAAAGCACGTTCATAATTGTGCAAGTGGGAAAAAATTGTTTTGCATCTATCTTAAAATGGCAGCAGATGAAAACATGGCAGGAGTTGCTGGGTGGGAGAGATGTCTATTCAATGTGATTTTGGATGCAAAATACACTACTATATCCTAACAGCTGGTTTCTGTAACAGGGTTAAAGGCAGCTGGTTCATCTGCTACGTGGGTCTTTATGGTTTCTCGATGGCTGCAGGGACCACTGTGTCAAAAAGTGGCCTGGGAGTTTAATCAGTAAATAAAGTGAGCCAGGTTTGTACTGCTTAATGGCATTTGCCTTCAACAGGTTGCTGTCAGTTTGCATTTTTAAGTACAGAAAGTATTGATCTGATGTGGAGAGATCTTTCCTATTCTAATTAATTCAAGAGGGTTCTGGAAGCTTCTCTGTGTGAAAGAGACCAGCAGAAGGTTCCTGATGTTTGGGTTATTCCTTCCGAGAAGCTGAGGACAGCTGGCTTAAGCTGGTTCTGTTATCTCTTCTGTCAAGGTCATGCTGACTATAAAAGTAGGGCCAGAAGGAGCCTGGGTTTCACTTTCTCTATATCTCTTCCTTCGGTTGTGGTGTTCTATATATAGTGTTAAGGTTTAGTCTTATTATAAATTATTGCAAGTTTAAGTTAAGTCTGCTGCAACTGGATTTCTTTTGGACGGTGCCAATCCTGAATTTATTGGATTTGTGATCATTATGCTCATTTGCCTTCAGTAGCAGTCAGTGACGGATTTACGTATAAGCGAAACAAGCTATAGCTTAGGGCTCCACTCTCTTGGGGGCCCCCAAAAAAATTAAAGGAAAAAAACCTGGATGTACATTTCCAAAATATAAAATAAGTTCAACAATTACTTTTTAAAATACATATTTTGTTATGCGCAAATGGCTTTAGATACCTATTAGGTCCATCAATTACCATATAGCATATATTCAACACAAAAACCAGCAACAATTTGTTGTTGACAAAGGACAGCTGGACATAGAAAGGGCCCCATTACCTTCAGGAGCTTAGGGCCTCATCAAACCTAAATCCAGCCGTGGTAGCAGTAAAGCTCTGCTGGATGAAATACAATTGCCTCTGGTCTATTTTGGGGGAATCCTGCAACATGTTTCAAGTTTTTACTTTGCTAACTATACACTGGAGTTCTGTTCTGGATCAAAATTGAGCAGAATTCCAGGACAGTAGCTTGTCATCATTTTGACCTGCTTCGGATTACTGTATTTTTCAGTCCATAAGATGCACTTAGTTTTTAGAGGAGGAAAACAAGAAAAAAAATATTCTGAACGAAACAGTGGATGTATGATTTTTGTGGTTCATGCTGTGGCCACAGACATGATATGTGATTTGACGGTGAGTTTGGGGTTGCCCAATGCAAAAACCCTGAGAATCCATGTGGATCCATGCTTTGTAACCACGATTTTGCGCCATTGCGGCCCCACGAAACAGTGGATGTGTGATTTTGGGGGGCAGGCTATAACCATGGACATGCTATGTGATCTGATGGTGAATTTGGGGTGACCCAATGCAAAAATCCTGAGGATCCATGTGCTTTTACCTCCCCCCTCCCAGGCAGCCTCCTTTATTGCTAGCGTCCCTTATCTCCCTCCTGATCGCTTGCTGATCAGCTGTTCAGTGGCTCGTTTCAACACCACCTTCCCTCTTTCTAAAAAAAAAAAAAAAAGCACGATCTGCTTTTCGCCCCTGGAAAATTTGGCTCCAGGGACCATGCATTCGCTCCCTAAGACGCACAGACATTTCCCCTTACATTTTAGGAGGAAAAACGTGCGTCTTATGGAGCGAAAAATACGGTAAGTCACAGGCAGGAATCTCGGTGGGGCATTTCCATGTCCACCACCCCCAGGGATCAGAGAACTTTGGGCTTAAGATGTTGTTGGACAGCAACTCGAAAGGCGCCATGACTTTCCAAGCGCGTAGCGCCCGTCCTTTTTCTTACATGTCAGGAGAGTGGACGGTCTTCACGTGGCCAGCGTAGAGGAGCTTGTCATCCATGGGGATGAGGACTCTCAAACCATCCTTCAGCTCGTCTTTGTCGATGATGCAAGAACGGGGGGCTGGAGGGCAACAGAAAGAGGAAGGGAGGGAGAGAATTAGCAGCATTTTCAAAGGCAGCAGAAATCTGCACCCATGTGATTTATGGCATACGCAACTTTCTCCTTCTTTATTTTTATTTTTTTACATACATACAAAGAAGAAAACATTTAAATGAATTATGAAATTATAAAATTACAGAAGCACAAGAGCAACTCTTCCCTCCTGGGGTCTCCGGCACCTGGCATTCAGAAGCATTGATGCCCTCAATTGTGAAGGTAGAGGAGCAGAGCTACCCATAGCCCTCTCCTCTTCTCTGAATTTGTCTAATTTTCTCTTAAAGCCAACCAAGTTGGTGGCCACACCGCCTCCTGTGGCAGGGAGTTCCGCTGTCTTTGGAATGACGTTCCTGAACTACATCTGAAAGCAGTCCCTATAACTGCTGGGCGAAACTAAAGGATCACAACGATTATGCCAAAATGGCTAAAGTGACTGGAAGAATAAGAAATCGGGAAGACCAAACTTTTAATAAGGAACGGGGGGAACTGATAACTTATCTTAAAGACTCTTGTAAACAGTTAAAATCATGAGGATTGGAATGATCACTTGTAGTTTAATGGTGAATTTTGGACGCAGTGGAGAGGTAAAATATTTGGATCATCATAAAAGATGCAGGAGAAAATGATTAATAATAGGACCCACAAAGGGGAGGAGGGAAGTCCAAGAGATTCCTTGCAATCTGGTTTTTATGATCTGTGTTCGATATATGACTGCAAGATTTTAATCTGAAAAACCAAATAATTTTTTAAAAGGATCACAAAGATGGCTACCCCCAGCCCTGCAAAATAATAATAATAATAATAATAATAATAATAATAATAATAATAATGGAGGTGGGGGAGAATACAAATACTCCATGCGGACTGAAAGTTCTTGGAACTGTTTGCAGCCTTTTGGACTGGACAGGATGAGATCTAAGGAACCAGGAACCGTCTCTCACCCGGAGTCAGCGGCCTCTCCAGGAGCAAACTGAGTGGCACATTCTCATCTTCCGAGAAGCTGCTGTCCTGGTTGGGCTCAAAATCCTCTTCGGCAGCCATGCTCTCCATCAGTTTGCTGACGGCGCCTCCTTTCCCTCGGTTCTGGGCAAGGGACAAAGCAAGCGGGGGTTAGCAAAAACCTTTCTGCTGAGACCCACAGCCCTGGGGCAGAACTTTTCCTGAAGCACCCTCCCCTGCAATCCCCGTTCCATCCTCTAGCTTTTCCAGACCTCCCCGTTATCTGTGTTTACTTCCCTCCCCTCAACTGAAACAGCGCTGTGGTTTGTGAAGGGCGCCGATCTTGGCTAGGGGACCCCGATTCTCCTTGCGGAGCCACAGTCCCTAGGATTTACACAAAACAAATGCAATACCATGAAAATCCCTGAAACGAGAAGTAATCAACACGAAATATTATCTTATAGAATTGAACTAAATAACAAAAATCAAAAAGTTTAAAGAAAAAATTTAGAAAAACCTAGAATTGAACAAAGCCGTAACAGGATGCCGGCTACAAAACTCATTTCACTAAACTATTCAGTTTCCTCAGAAGGAAATAGAGAAATCATAAACCTTAAATGACCAAATTCGAAGAAAGCGGGTAAATCTCCCAAAAATTCTGAAGTACTATAATCCTAGCTCAACCTAGGTGAAGCAAAGCGCAGTAATATAGGATTGAGGACTCAGAGGCAAAGTTTCTAAAACTGAGTTTACAAAAAAGGTTTGAAAACCTAAATGGCAAGTTTTAGACGAAGCCCAACTTGAAGAAAGCCAAGCACAGTAATAAAGAGTTGAGGACTCAGCTGTGAAAATTCTAGTGTTGCCTTTACAAAAAGGTTTTAAAAAACCAACCTAAATGCACAAATTCGAAGAGAGGAATACAAGATAAGCTGGTTTAGATTTTAAACAAACTCAAGAACAGGGCTATCTATCCCTGTTGGTTTCTGTGTGTTGCCACTGTGCAGTGCTAGGGAATGTGTTCAGAAAGGACTCGTAACGGTGTCCTACATGCCAGGTAATGAAATTCCTGCTGATTTATTGTCCAAGGTTGTTCCGAGGGATCAACACTGTACCTATGTACAGAAACTGGGTTTGTACTGAGATTGTACTGAAACACTGCCCAGTGGTGTTCACAGAAAGGAGGAGGATGTTAGTTTCTGTGAGTTGCCACTGTGCAGTTGCTTGGAGTCACAGGACTCTGTTTTGCATTCCAGCGATTCCAGGCTATCGGAAGTCTCACGGAAGACAGGAGACGGATGTGATGTTACTGGTTTCCTGTTCCTTTGTGTTTCAGTTGCTCTCTGCTCTCACAGAGAGAGGATGTTTCTTTTCTGTCTGCGTAGTTAGAAATAACTATTCCTTGCAATGTAGCTCATACTATCTCGGCTCCTTCCCTGCGTGCTGGATACTCTGCTTAATGGAGGAACGTGCTTGAAGCCTCATCAAAGGCTCAGGTCGTTAATCACGTCGGAGGACTCGACCAGAAGAGTCGCTCGGTCGAACGCAAGTCCGACAATCCCTAGGGTAGCTTAACAGCCATTCCCCTCTTCTGCCCAGGGAACTCTGGGAAATAAATAGGGGTCTCCTCGCAAACCTCAGCGCACGTAGCCAACTCCAGATCCCAGAATCCTTTGGGGCGGGAGCCATGTCTGTTTTGGCACCGTTGTGCTTTAAATGTATGGTGTGGTAGTAGCCTGATTCTGGGAGGGACAGAGATGCTTCAGCAGTCCCCCGTGTGGCTGTGGAGCAGGAGAAGCACCCAGGGTGGCGCATGGGGGCTGCTCAGCACCTGCTCCGAGGCAGCTCTGGAAACAGCTACTGCTTCCCCAGTGGTGCCCAAGACCCAGAAGACCAGGAAACTCCTCTGAGGATGGACTGGCTGCAGGGATCAGGGTGGCATTCCTTGGGGATGCAATATACTAAGGGCCGGGAGCGCAGAAAAGGTGTCCAAAATCCCAGTGGGCAGCAAATCAAGCTTCCCTTGGAACCTTACCTTCCTTTATTTTTCTATGGAATTCCAACCCATGGATGCAATTGGCCCAATCGCCTTCTCAATCCGGCCCATGGATGGTCCGGGAATCAGCATGTTTTTATATGAGTAGAATGTGTCCTTTTATTTGAAATGCACCTCTGGGTTATTTGTGGGGCATAGGCATTCGTTCATTTCCCCCCAAAAAAAATATAGTCCGGCCCCCCACAAGGTCTGAGGAATGGTGGACCGGCCCCCTGCTGAAAAAGGTTGCTGACCCCTGAATTAGATGCTTTCTGAAATCTCACAAGCCATGGGGGGGGGACCCAAGTCCGGGGGCAGGGGGTAGTTTGAGCAACCTTGACTGCCCCCCCCCACCCGATAACTAGCAAAACCAGAAGCCCATCATGCAAAACAGCAAAAACTGCAGAGTGAATTATGCAAAACAGCAGAAACGTGTGCAAATTCCCCCCCTCCCAACATTGATATTATTCAGAATAAATTATGCAAAACGGCAGAATGAATTATGCAAAGTAAGAGCGGGGAAATTTGCAGAGCTTCTCAGTATGAATACTTCAGATCTGACCTACACATTTTTTGGTGGGGCATGGGGGGGGGGGAGATGGTTGCTGAAGTGGATTCTACGACTTTGGACTGGGGGTGGGTGGATGGAGATGCTGTTTTCAAATGCTCCTCCACACATCGAAGAGGTGCTGCCAGCCTGCGTGAAGACCTCACCTCTTTCTTCACTTCTTTGGCTTTGGCCTTGGTTTTGCTTTTCTTGCTGGAGCCCAGGGAGCTGGCCAGGCTGCCTCGGGCGTCAGGCATGGAGTTGGCAATGCCCGGAGGCGAGAGGAAAGAGGACGAAGACGAGGAGGACGAGGAGGACGAGGAGGAGGAAGAGCAGAAGGGGCCTTCTTTGCTTTTCTTCTTCTGCACAACGGAAATAAGAAGGGAAAGAAAGTTAACAATAATAATAAATGTTATTTATATCCCGCCCTCCCCAGCTGAAGCCGGGCTCAGGGCGGCTAACAACAATAAAACAGTACAACACAACACAACACTCTAAAATCATTCATTATAAAATTAATTCAAATCAAACCGATGTTCTCAGTCAATCAGTCTTGCTGGTCAGAAGGAAGGGAAAGGCAGGTGGTCAGCGAGTGCGACTCAAGAGGAGCAGGGGGAATGAAATCTGCCTGGGACTCCTATCCTCTCTTATCTTGCCCAGCCCTAGTCTCAGGTGTGGGGTGGCTGCCTGTGATTTGCGCCAAGGTGCAGGGAACTGCATTCTGCACATGCTCAAATGGTGCTTTCTGCATAGGTTCTGGAACCGTGGACTACAGCTTCTGCTGAGTCAATGTGGACCGTGTAGTAATAATAATAAATTTTATTTATACCCTGCCCTCCCCAGCCAAGACCAGGCTCAGGGCAGCTAACACCAGGTATAAAAACAAATGATTAAAATACAACTTAAAAACAAAATTAAAATAAAACATTAAAATGCAACCTCATTTCAGTAGAAACTCAAATCAAAAAACTTTTTGGGGATGAAAACGTCAAATCTTCAACCAAGGCCAACTATCCAGACTGGTCCTACGTGGGCCAGAAAAAAGCCAGGTAAGTCCCCAAATAGGAGTTCCATCACAGAAGGAGAAAGGATAGAGGGGAAGGGGATCAAGTTGATTCCAAGCCAAAGGCCAGGCGGAACAACTCTGTCTTACAGACCCTGCGGAAATAAATCAGATCCCGCAGGGCCCTGGTCTCATGAGGCAGAGCGTTCCACCAGGCCGGGGCCAGTGCTGAGAAGGCCCTGGCTCTGGTTGAGACTAATTTGACTTCCTTAGGGCCCGGGACCTCTAGGGTGTTCCTATATATGGACCTTAAGGTCCTCCGTGGGGTATACCGGGAGAGGCGGTCCTGTAGGTACGAGGGTCCTAGTAAAGGCAGGAGGTCTGTCTTTCAGCCCAGTTCAAAGAGGACCAGAGAGCAAAGGTCTCTCATGTCATGGAGCCCTGGAGATGCTCGGCTACATGGACTAGTCAGTCGGACCTCATATAAGGCATTTGACGAGATGATGCTTTGGGTTCCTTCCAAAACACTATGGAAAACGAATGGCCGGCAGGCATAAACGAGCTGCCAGGAGATCAGACACCACAGAGCAGGCTTCCCCAACCTGGTGCCCTCGAGATACAACCTCAAGTCAGGGATGTTGGTAGCTGCTGTTGTCCAACCACTGGAGTTCATCAGACTGGGGATCAAGGTGGCCGGCCAGGTCCGTGTGGGATATCAGCAAGCAGGATTCGAGCACAAGAGCAACTCTCCCCTCCTGCGGTTTCCAGCAATGGGTATTCAGAAGCATTGCTGCCTCTGACCATGGAGGCAGAGAAGAGGACCACCATGTCCAGCAGCCCTCAAAAGCCCTCTCCTCCCATGAATTTGTCTAATCCTCTTTTAAAGCCCTCTCCTCATGTAGAATTTGCCATTTTCTTGGCCGGCCAAACCTTGGGCCTTCCAAGGATGAGAAACGAGGTGACAGGCAGGCTGAGATTCCTGCATTGCCGGGGGTTGGACTAGATGATCCTTGGTGTCCCTTCCAACTCTACCATTCTATGTGCGAGCCGTTGGCCCAGGCCCTGTGGCCACTTCTCTAAGAAGACCCCAAGACTCTACAGGCCAGTTTGCATGTGCATCAAAAACTAATACACCAACTCCTTGGCCAACAAACGAATATGGCCAACTCAAGGCAATCGAATGCTTTAATTATGTTTTGCACCCCTGCCCTGTTTAAATATTACGCCTACACAGCTGTAACTTGGTTTTTGAACAGTTTAGTTCTCGTACGTTTTGGCTCCCGAACGCCGCAAACCCGGAAGTGAGTGTTCTGGTTTGCCAACTATTTTTGGGAGCCGAAATGTCAGATGGGGCTTCCGATTGGCTGCAGGAAGCTCCTGCAGAAGCCGCGCTCTGGTTTCCAAACATTTTGGAAGTCGAACGGATTTCCGGAGCGGATTCCGTTCGACTTCCGAGGTACGACTCTACTACAAACAGTCCCAGTCGCTACCTCCAACAAATT
The DNA here is from genome assembly GCF_964270895.1 of Podarcis filfolensis. Classification (NCBI taxonomy): domain Eukaryota; kingdom Metazoa; phylum Chordata; class Lepidosauria; order Squamata; family Lacertidae; genus Podarcis; species Podarcis filfolensis. The sequence continues at coordinate 51,013,120 of NC_139616.1, forward strand.
CACATACCTTTGGGTTTTATGTCTCGTTTCCCCCTGACAACAATCCATAATTGCATATGGACTACAGTCATACCTCAGGTTACAGCCGCTTCAGATTGCGGTTTTTTGGGTTCTGGACCACCGAAACCCGGAAGTACTGGAATGGGTTACTTCTGGGTTTCAGCGGTTGCGCATGCGCAGAAGCGCCAAATCGCAACCCGCGCATGCGCAGACGTGGGTTGTGAACGCTGTGGGTTGCGAGCGTGCATCCCACACGGATCACGTTTGCAACCCGATTGTCCACTGTATGTATATTGTCGCCAGATCCTGTTTCCTAACACTGCGTTTTGCAGAATTTTGTACAGCCTTTCCCTTTTGCACCTCCCAACACAGAGTGGCTTGTGGTTCGTACCTTGCTGAGTTCCTTCCTTTCTTTCCCTTTGCCTCCGTCTTTCTTGGGGCTGAGGGGTGTTCCCTTCACACAGCGCCCGGCGGCTTTGGCCACGGGGGTCGAGCTGGTCTGCGCCGTGGAGGCCAGCCCGGCCGAAGAGGCCGTGGCGTCGTGGAGGAAGATCCGCTCGCTGCGCCGGCGGCTCCAGAGGTCGTCGTCGCTTGCCTCCAGCCCGAACTCGAAGCTCAGGTCCTTTGGGGACTTGAACTTCTTCAGCTTCCTGCTGCTCTTCTCAGACGCCATCTTGGCCCTCTCCAAGTTGCCTGCGGAGGTCACGTCCATCGCGCTCCCTGGCTGGGCGCCCGGGGCACTGCCAGCTTCCACCAGCCCCTTCTTCCCACGCAGGAGGCTGGAGGGAGACTTCTTCCTGATCTTCACCTCGCTCTCAGAGTCCGTGTATTCAAACTCCGTCCCTAAATGTGGAGAAAAGGGACAGTCAAACCAAGCAACTCGACTGGACTTGGCAGGGTGCATTCCTGGTGAAGGGCCAAAATTTGCATTTTTGTTTCGGAAGCGCTATTACAGCGAAGGAGCAGGGCCTTTGCTGAGGTGGCCTCTGTAACGGCCTCTACAGTGGCCACCTCCTCCCTTTTAAAATATACATATATAGATATATTTTTCAATTAAATTTTCTAAATTACATTCTGAAATATTCATTTAAACAACCTTAAAGCAATGACTTCCCTTCTTCTCCTTCCGTGGTTCGTTTTGCATACTATACATCCCTGTATATTTTACATGAACTAACTAAACCATTCAGTAATCCATTGTTACATCCATCAAAACTTATTTACACCGTTGGATTTTGCTTAACACTACCAGCATTTTTAAAATAAACACAATAAACGACCAGCTCCTCCGTTATACGACCTTCGAAAAGGCCTTTCGGAGGCTGTCTTGATAGGTAACCACTTTGACTCACTGTTTCCCGGCTGCTGAATTTGCTGCGATGGTTTGATATTGTCCCATTGCATTTTTATGTAAACAGCCAAGAGGCTAGGAAAGGCAATATATAACCATTTTATATATACGTACCACCTTTCACAGCTTAGCTTCAAGGCACCTGACAGCTCAGGAAGATGGCTTATGTTGCAAAAACACACATTGCATATCCCTCCCCCCGGGAAAATAGAAAAAAATATGGCTTCTCGGACTTTGGCGTGTGTGTCAAACCATTCAGAAGACATCTGAAACAAGGAGAACTGCCCCCAAATTCTCTCTTTCCTCTTTGCAGATATTTATGTGGAAAAGGTTTGACTTTCAGGAGTTCGGGCCTTATTTTGACACGCCTAGCCAGATGTTTAGAAAGTTAATGTGAGTTTTAATCTTGTTGCCTATTGCTTTATAAACGTTCTGAAGTTTTAAATAATTGTGGTTCATATCTGTTATTGATAACTTTACTGTTTCCTCTTCTTCTACAAACCTCTTTGAAGTTTGTAGAAGTTTGTTATGTTTCCCTCCCCTTATGGTTTTGATCTATGGGCTACATTTAAAATGAGGCTGCATTTTAAGTTGCATTTTAACCTGTATTTTAAATTGCCCCCCCATTATGTTTTTACTGTAATTTTTACTGGTGTTAGCCACCCTGAGCCCAGCTCTGGCCGGGGAGGGTGGGGTAGAAATAAAATTTATTACTATTACTATTATTATTATTATTATTATTATTATTATTATTATTATTATTAGTGTTTGTGTTTTTACAATCAAACCTAAGCCCAGTTGTCAGTCCTGATACCCTAAAGCCCAAAGTCATTTCAGTAGCATCCTACTGGCTCTTTCCTTGCATTCTCTTTCAACCGTAAGTCGTGCTTTGAGCCGCAGTCTCCTGGACAAGTGGTTGGTGGGTTTTGAAGCAAAATCAAAACCAGGCAAGGTCCTAAAAGAATCATTTTTGCCCCCAGAGTGGAAGTCAGAGCTCAAAAGCCTCCGGACGGGGGTCTCTCCTTCCGGTGCGCAGCGGCGAAAGAGAGGAAGGGGAAACTGGACCAGCTGGAAGGTGTGAATCTAAAGAAAGCCATCTACCTGGCTGAGCTTCCCAATGCCGGACCCCAACACTTGCACCCCGTTTCTCCCCCTTACCTCACAGACTGAGGGGGGAGAGACCCCCCCCAGGGAATTACTGGACCCCCTGCGTCCCTCTGGCCTCCTTTTGCCAGAAAGTCTTTTGCTAGCCTGAACCGACATCTCCATTTCCACATCCAGAAGGAAGGCCAAATTCAGGAAATGAGACTGTGGAAACCCCCCCCCCCCAGTGCCGCTCTTGGACCCATAAATGGATCACAAGGTCCTTCCGCTTTTGAGGCGGAGACCTAAGCCTTTGTTTTCTTCAAGCCACGGGTATTTTTCTCAGAAATCCCCCTTGGCTCAGTTCCGGCGGTGGGCTCTCTCGCTCCCTTACTCTCAAATGCCTATTTTCAAAATTAAGTTTCCGCTGCGTAAAAGGCGAAAGATTTATACAATCTGAGGTGAAACCAGAGTAAGCAAGAGTGAGGATTGGTTTGAGAAGATATTGAATTATTTGAGTAGGTTTGAACAATTTGGGGCAATTAAAATGTTAAAAGTTTAAATAAACCTTGTGGAAGGAGGAGTGTTACGGTATATAGAAGTGTACGTATGGTTAATGTGAATAGGTTATTATTGAATATTATTGAATATGTATATTATTGAATATTGTATACCCAATGTATCAGCCGCCTGGGGGGTTTCACTGTTTGTGTTTTGGTGGTTGGTAAATTATATATATATATATATATATATATATATATATATATATATATATATTCTGCTGCGGACATTACTGAGGGATCAAGGAGAGCTAAATCACTCTGGAAAAGAGGCAAAGACATTACCTAAATCGATTCATCCCCCAAGTAGAGATGGAAAGAGATGGAAATTTTCCCCTGGGGGAAAACAGAAAAAAAACCTGGGTTTCCCCCCAATTTCCCCGGTTTCTTTCCAGACCTTCCCATCTCTAGTTCCGACCAGAATCCCCAACTGCCCAAAATCAGCAGTGCTCACCTGGGGCAAGGGAGAGAGCAAAACAAAGACTTTCCTACACATTTTTTTCAAAGCCTGAAGGACAAAGTTGCATTAGGCAATAATAATAATAATAATAATAATAATAATTTATTATTTGTACCCCACCCATCTGGCTGGGTTTCAAAAGCCACTCTGGGCGGCTTCCACAGAGACCAAAAATACACTAAAATGTCATATATTAAAAACTTCCTTGAACATTACTCAATTGTAATTATTATAAAGGCTTTAAAAAAGAGGGAGGGGGAATCTGCGCCAAGGTGTCCTTGATTATGAAAAAAAATGAATTTTGCAATCCGTATGAAGAATTCAAACCCTCACATTTTTGCATAATTTAAGCCGGACACTGAAGGAGCTGGGGGCTGAAGCCTCCTGATCACCAAATGAAGGTGAATATTTCAGGGCCTTAGGTTGAAGGGCAGGTAATCAATAAGAAGGGAGGAGGAAGATGCAGGTGTAACTGAATAATCCGTTTTCCCACAAACCTATTCTGCTTGCAAAATGTTTTCCCTTGCACAATTATGGCAAGTCCATTTATACATCACTGCTGCATCCAAAATCTTTTTAAAAAATCATTCAGAAATGGGGTATTTCCAATACAAAGAGATGGGTGCCTTTGCTGAAGTCAAAATAATAGTTGATGGGCTATGCTGAAATGGCAAAATTAACTGGAAGGCTCAGGAACCAAGAGGACAAGAACTTTTTAAAAAGAATGGGGAGAATTTTTAATTTACTTAGGAGACCATTGTAAGCGGATGAAAACATTAGCAGGATTTTAATCACACTTGTAAGGTAACAAAGACTATGGACAATTTAGATGGATTTTATCATGTGGATAATGGAATGATAATGCAATTGTAAATGTCAACATTAAGACCCAAGGAGGGGATGGAGGGAAGTATTGAAATTCAGAGTTAATTACATATGGATATAGAATTGGTTTTGTTTTTAAATGATATTTGTAAAATCAAATAAAAATTATTTCAAAAAATAAATAATAATAATAATAATAATAATAATAATAATAATAATAATAATAACATCTATCTCTTTTTACAGCCATCTCTAGCTGTCCTTCAGCATAGTTCAATATAGTTTAATAATACGTTGGTAGTTTAATAATATGTTGATAATATTAATATATGACTGCAAGCACTTGGCAATCGTTTTTAATGATTTCTGTGCAATTTTTCATGCATTTACTTACCAAGCAAGACTAGCTTATATTAACTTAACCAAAATAGACTATGAATTCCCAATTCATGTTCCAACTTTTTAGTACCCCTCACTTTTGCCATTTGAAAGTGAAAAATTCAACAGGCCCTAATGTTGTAGGGGCCACCTGGAACCGGAGAGAAAGGAAGGACAGAAATACATTCAATAATCATCTTAAGTACCCCTGAAAGAGCCCTGGGTTGTTGCTCTGTGGTTATTGAATGTTGACCTGAGTGTTGAGATGAAGGAAACTGAAAACCAGGGACAGAATGGAGAACAGAATGGAGCAGCTGGAAAAGGAGGGAGGAGGTAAGACCTTCTCCATCCCACTTTAATCCCCCTTTAGGGCCTTTGCCACACCTATATACCTTTGGGGACACTGAGATGCCACAGGAAAGCATCTCAGACCAAACCCAGGTTTCTATCTCCTTGCAACGGAGGGAGATGTGCAAAGATAGAGCAGCGAGAAGCGAGAGGCTAAAAATAAGGCAGGCGTCCTTTCCCATTCCGAATTCCGCTATAATTCCATTATCATTTAATACATATTAATAAAGGGGGTTTATAAATGGAGCCTTTTTGCAGAGCTGCCTGCCTTCGAAAGATGTTGCCCTGGGGGGACTTATCCAGCCACGGGCACACGAGGGAATTTGAAAAAGCGAAATTTCCATTATTCATGGAGGAAGCCCCAGACAGGCGGTGGTGAGCTGTTCCCAGATGGGGCCGCCTCTCCAGCCCAGCTCCCCTGTCCCAGGATTCATCCCCGGACTTTTGCATAGCCCTAAACCAGGATGGGACGTGGGTGGCGCTGTGGGTTAAACCACAGAGCCTAGGAGTTGCTGATCAGAAGGTTGGCGGTTCGAATCCCCGCGACGGGGTGAGCTCCCATTGCTCGGTCCCTGCTCCTGCCAACCTAGCAGTTCGAAAGCACGTCAAAGTGCAAGTAGATAAATACCGTATTTTTCGCACCATAGGACGCACTTTTTCCCCTCCAAAAATGAAGGGGAAATGTGTGTGCGTCCTATGGTGCGAATGCAGGCTTTCGCTGAAGCCTGGAGAGTGAGAGAGGTCGGTGCGCACCGACCCCTCACGCTCTCCAGGCTTCGCACACCTCTCTGCAAGCAGCGGGAGCCCAGCGCTGGGCTCCCGCTGCTTGCGGAGACTTGCCAGCATGCCGAAGTCTGCGGGCGCTGAGATCAGCGCGCCCAGGCTTCGCGGACCTCTCCGCAAACAGCGGGAGCGCTCCCGCTGCTTGCGGAGAGTTGCCAGCATGCCGAAGTCTGCGGGCGCTGAGATCAGCGCGCCCAGGCTTCGCGGACCTCTCCGCAAACAGCGGGAGCGCTCCCGCTGCTTGCGGAGAGTTGCCAGCATGCCGAAGTCTGCGGGCGCTGAGATCAGCGCGCCCAGGCTTCGCGGACCTCTCCGCAAACAGCGGGAGCGCTCCTGCTGCTTGCGGAGAGTTGCCAGCATGCCGAAGCCTGCGCGCGCTGAGATCAGCGCGCCCAGGCTTCGCGGACCTCTCCGCAAACAGCGGGAGCGCTCCCGCTGCTTGCGGAGAGTTGCCAGCATGCCGAAGCCTGCGGGCGCTGAGATCAGCGCGCCCAGGCTTCGCGGACCTCTCCGCAAACAGCGGGAGCGCTCCCGCTGCTTGCGGAGAGTTGCCAGCATGCCGAAGCCTGCGCGCGCTGAGATCAGCGCGCCCAGGCTTCGCGGACCTCTCCGCAAACAGCGGGAGCGCTCCCGCTGCTTGCGGAGAGTTGCCAGCATGCCGAAGCCTGTGCGCGCTGAGATCAGCGCGCCCAGGCTTCGCGGACCTCTCCGCAAACAGCGGGAGCGCTCCCACGGCTTGCAGAGAGCTGCCTGTTTGGGGGCTGGTGTCGGGGGAAGCTCGAGCTTCCCCCGCCCCAGCCCCGCGCCTGGGGAAAAAATAATTTTTCCCCTTTATTTCCCCCCCAAAAAACTGGGTGCGCCCTATGGTCCGGTGCGCCCTATGGTGCGAAAAATACGGTAGGTACCACTCTGGCGGGAAGGTAAACGGCGTTTCCGTGCGCTGCTCTGGTTCGCCAGAGGCGGTTTAGTCATGCTGGCCACATGGCCCGGAAGCTGTACGCCGGCTCTCTCGGCCAATAAAGCGAGATGAGCGCAGCAACCCCAGAGTCGGCCACGACTGGACCTAATGGTCGGGGGTCCCTTTACCTTTAAACCAGGATAGGTTAATGTAGGAACCAGCCCTGCCCTGGGTCAGACCACTGGCCCATCTAGACATGTCATGGGTTTCCTCTGGCACCAGGACTGGCACCAGGACCCTCTTTTAACTGGAGGTCCTGGTTGGCCAGATAAAGGTCATTCTATCCAGCCAAGCTCTACCTCTCTTTCAAATCAGAACCAGTGAAGGCGGTGAAGGTCCTGTGTGAGTGTCTGGAGGCAGTTGGAGGATGGATGGCGGCTAACAGATTGAGGTTGAATCCTGACAAGACAGAAGTACTGTTTTGGGGGACGGGAAGGTGTGGGGAACTCCCTGGTCCTGAATGGGGTAACCGTGTACCCGAATGACCAAGTGTGCAGCCTGGGAGTCATTTTGGACTCACAGCTGTCCACTGAGGAGCAGGTCAATTCTGTGTCCAGGGCAGCTGTCTACCAGCTCCATCTGGTACACAGGATGAGACCCTTCCTGCCCACGGACTGTCTTGCCAGAGTGGTGCATGCTCTGGTTATCTCCCACATGGACTACTGCAATGCGCAGTATGTGGGGCTACCTTTGAAGGTAACTCAGAAACTACAACTAATCCAGAATGCGGCAGCCAGACTGGTGACTGGAAGTGGCTGCCGAGACAACACAACACCGGTCCTTAAAGACCTAGGTTGGCTCTCAGTACATTTCCAAGCACAATAAAGTGTTGGTGCTGACCTTGAAAGCCCTAAATGGCCTTGGTCCAGTATACCTGAAGAAGTGTCTCCACCCCCATCGTTTTGCCCAGACCCTGAGGTCCAGCTCCAAGGGCCTTCTGGCGGTTCCCTCCTTGCGAGAAGTGAAGTTACAGGGAGCCAGGCAGAGGGCCTTTTCGGTAGTGGCACCCGCCCTGTGGAACGCCCTCCCATCAGATGTCAAGGAAATCAACAACTATCTGACTTTGAGTAGACATCTGAAGGCAGCCCTGTTTAGGGAAGTTTTTAATGTTTTTTGTTTTATCATGTTTTTAAATATTCTGTTGGGAGCCACCCAGAGTGGCTGGGGAAACCCAGCCAGATGGGCGGGGTATAAATAAATAATTAATAATAATAACAACAACAACAACAACAACAACAACAACAACAACAACAACCACCACCACCACCACCACCACCACCACCACCACCCAGGTTGGAGAAAGAACAAATTTCAAACGTGTGGGTTCTGTTTTGTGTTCTCCTAGCAGGCATCCCCAAACTCAGTCCTCCAGATGTTTTGGGACTACAACTCCCATCATCCCTAGCTAACAGGAGCAGTGGTCAGGGATGAAGGGAATTGTAGTCCCAAAACATCTGGAGGGCAGAGTTTGGGGATGCCCGTCTCCTAGGAACTTGAAGCCAACACCCAGAGCGCAGTGCAAAAGACATACAGGCGCTTAGAGCTGAAGAGTGCGGTGCCTCTGAGCGTCTGCAGAGAGCGGGGATTAGTTTGGAGCGCCGGAACTGAGCCTGACCCATCGATGCAAACTCACCCATCAAGCTCTGCCTCTCTTCCTTCTTCTTGGCTTTCTGCTTGGCTTCCAGCTGGACGATGGAAAGAGAGGGTGGGATGATGGGGCTGGGGAGGGCACTGGCCGCAAACCTCGCCAGAAGCCCCAAGCCGCTCTCATCCAAGGCGGGGGACGAAAGCCTGGCGCTGTTCCCCACGGCATAGTCCCCTGCTTCCTCCTCCTCTTCTTCCTCCTCCTCTTCCGAGCTGGAATCTGGTAGGAGACAAGATGGCATTACCAATCTGAAGCATGGCGCAGCCAAACAGCCTCTCATTCTCAGCAGATCACAGCAGCAACCCATCTTGCAAGCTCTCAACCAACACAAGGTTCAGCGTTGGGTTGTTGTCTCTGCATTGCCGGCTCTTTTTGGACTGCGGTCCCATCATCCCTGGCAGCTGGTTCTGCTGGCTAGGGATGGTGGGAGTTGTAGTCCAACAAGACCCAAGTTTGAGAAATGCGAGGTTTGAGGAATGGGTAGGCATATGGGGGCAGAAATGCAGATCATCTGACCCTCCTTTTGCCCAAGCTCCATCCTTGAATCAGTGAGATTTACAGAACAGAGTGAAGGACCTCTAAGACCTCAGGCCGATTTTGGCTCACCAGTTTGGCCCAGAAGCCATTTCCCCAAAACTGCCCACCTATTACTGTATTTTAATATTTTGCTGGAAGCTGCCCAGAGTGGCTGGGGAAGACCAGACACATGGGCGGGGTATAAATAATAATAATATATTATTATTATTATTATTATTATTATTATTATTATTATTATTATTAGCTAGAAGAGGGGCTCAGGAGAGAGAGGAGACTCACGAGGAGTTATAGGGCAAGAGAAGGCCAACAATTCTGGGCTAACACTGCCCTCCCCCCATGAATTTAATAATTGTTTAACCACATCAGTTAACAAACATGGATACATGTGCTATAATGTTATTGTTTCAGTTAAATAAATTGTTTACATTGTTGTTAATGATTATTTTTCTCCTTCCAATAAAGCGCAGCAGAAAAGTTTGTCCAAACAAAAACAGCTAACGTATTAAACCTCTCAATAATTTCATAATTATCGGTCTATGTATTTCTAATAGTATAACCACATCAGTAATTTTTGACAGAACTGTAAAAACTACTCTGAAAATTTATTATTCCAAAAATGAAACCTTCATCTGGTTGTAAATATTAAGATTATACCAGCAAGAACAGGTCTTTCTGTAAAAAAATAACAATGATTTAAATCAAGTCTCAATGACCAGTGATTTAAATTTTAACCGCTGCGCAAGTTGTGAGAGACTTGCGTTGAGTTTCTTAGCTGCTGCCGAAAGCTTACAAGACAGCTGCACCTCCAAAACTGCTCGCTTAGTGTGGATTTCAAATGATACAAACTGGGAGTTTATTTTAGTAAGGCTTATCTACACACACACACAAACACACACACACACACACACTGGATTGCTGAGTGAGTGGCCCAAAACTTTATGGAAGTATCCTGGACGTTGATCTATTTTTGCTATTTATACCCCAGATTCGCATTCTAAAATAGAAACCAGTGGTTGGAAAGGGAACCCCCAAAGGCCATCTATCCCAACCCACAGCTACAGCATCTCCAGCAAGTGGCCGACAGCATCGTACCCCAAAAAGGATCCTCAGGGTAGCTAAGAGCCACTGTAAGATAAGCTAAAAAGTCAACGTAACACACAGGTGTGCTAAAAGTCACCCTCGTTGATGAGATTAAGAGGACGCCTTTTTTTGCGACCCAAATCCGCTTTTGATAGTTCCCCCCCCCCCCCGCCCCCGACAGAGCAGCAAAAATAAGGGAAGCAAAAGTTTGATCAAGCAACAGACAGACATTTGTTAGGTCACCACATAAATGCAACAAGGGGTGCGGGATGAGGGGAGCGGAGGGCGAGCAATGCACACGGGAGATTAATTTGGCATCGATATCGCAGCAAAGACAGGACGGTTTCATCACAGAGCCAAGCAGACTTGCAGTGCACAAAGCTGGCTAATTGCAGGCAGACGTTAGACAGCTATGGGGTCCTCCACATCTGGTTTTAAATTAGCCAGTCCAAATTCCAGTAACTTGGGGGTTTTCCTTTCCGAGTCTTACGCGCATTTGCAGAAGGCATAACAAGCCTCAGTTATTTTTCCATTTGCGTTTACATACTGCCGACTCCAGAAATAGACTTCCCATCAGCGACAATAATAATAATAATCAATCACCACTGTTATTATATTATTAACTCTGTTTCAGATGGTGCATTGCTATTATTATTTTGTCTCTAGGAGTGACGCAATATTTACTATAATATACCGTATTTTTTGCTCTATAAGACTCACTTTTTCCCTCCTAAAAAGTAAGGGGAAATGTGTGTGCGTCTTATGGAGTGAATGCAGGCTGCGCAGCTATCCCAGAAGCCAGAACAGCAAGAGGGATTGCTGCTTTCACTGCGCAGCGATCCCTCTTGCTGTTCTGGCTTCTGAGATTCAGAATATTTTTTTCTTGTTTTCCTCCTCCAAAAACTAGGTGTGTCTTGTGGTCTCGTGCATCTTATAGAGCGAAAAATACGGTGATAATTACAGGCAAGTGTGGTGCGGAGGTTAGAGGGTCAGACTAGGGCCTGGGAGACACCAGGGTTCAAATCTCCCCTATTTGGCCATAATGAAGCTCATTGGGTCATGGGTTTAAGTTCCGCAGCGGGGTGGGCTAGATGACCCTTGGTGTCTCTTCCACCTCCACAATTCTGTGATGCTGTTGTGACATGCAAACACAGCCACAGAGCTCCTCTGCCAGAAGCTGAGTTTCCGCCTTGCAGACACCGACCTACTTTCCAAGCAAAGAAGTCGACGCAACTGGAGTTCATCTTTTTTTAGGGCAGTGGCCTACTTCTCGTTCAAAGGGTGGGAAAGCAGACATCCTCACTCAATTTTTGTGCGTTGGGTAAGTAGTAAACTTCCGAGGGGCGTAGAAAACGAGGCCGGCAAAGGAGGCCTCGTGTTTTCCCTCGAGGGATATCCCTTGTTCCTAAAAAACTTTCTCCATTCTCACGTTGCCTCGGGTGGAAACGTTCGCAACAGATAATAACCCGCCCCCCGATAATTGTCGCTTTTTCTGGAGCCCTCAGCAAGAAACAGCCGGCTGTTCGCAAAAGTTCCTTGCGGCAATCGAAATGGGCACGCTTAACTTTTTATGGAAGAGAAGGACCGGGAGGGGGGACCAGAAAATTTCAGCGTTTTTGTCATCAAAAACTGAAAAGACCATGAGGCTGCCGAGGTTCAAAGAGGACGTCAAAAGGGGGAACAAAAGTGTTTTTTGCCTACCTACATAACAAGGTTTAGGGACCTTTCGCTGCAGAGCGCCTGCCCTGCTCCAAGCCAATCGCTTTGCCTCTTGAGCGGAGCGCGAGAACAAATGCGAGGGACCGACACAGACATGGAAAGCGTCACGGGGAGGGGTCGGGGGCAGAGGGGCTGCAAGGAGAAAGCGAGCAATGCTAGAAAAGCTGAGGTTAATTCATGGTTTTAGTAAAATCAGGGAAAGCCATTAGAAATGCCGCTACCCAAATATCCCTCGTCGTAAAGCACTCTTCCCTCCCTCCCTCCCTCCCCTCCCCACCAAGATTACGCCAATAATTTACATTTCCGGAGTTCTGTTTTCATCACTGAACAAACACCTATTTTTTTATTATTGTTGCTATTTTGGTGGTGGGGAGGAGTCCTCTCTCTTCATCTCTCGTTCCCCCCAAAACCCTAGCCGGGAAGACGTTTGGGGGCAAAGAAGTAAAAGGAGAACAGGGAATTATTATTATTTTTGACACTTTAGAGCAGCTACCCCAAAATTCGGTCCTCCAGATGTTTTTTGGGACTACAACTCCCATCATCCCTGACCACCGGTCCTGTTAGTTAGGGATGATGGGAGTTGTAGTCCCAAAACATCTGGAGGGCTGAGTTTGGGTGATGCCTGCTTTAGAGCAAATTCTCTATTTGATCCTCCAGAGCAAAGATTAAATGAAATTTCTTTTTTTTTTAAAAAAAGGAGGGAATAGATTTCTTCAAGGTTCGAGGTTTACTTTAAAAAGCCTTGCAAAAATACAGCTTATGGGGCAAGGAGACGGGCTAGTTCTAAACTACGGAACAGGAAGGAACATTTACAGCGCAAGCCAAGAAACACTTACTTAAAAGCCATTCCCTTTGTAGTCAGTGGTGTTTACTTTCAGGTAAGTGTGCACAGGATTGAAGCTTAATAGAAGTTATGTTAGATATCTTGACTGGAAAGCCCTTCCCCTCGGGTTCCATCTTTTCTCTCAATTGCTTTTTAAAAAAAATCATTATGGTTCTTCAACGCTGCCACTGATTTCATGTTTCTGCAACCCCATTTTATAGTTTTCTATTCCAGAAGTGATAAAACTTGGATTGAGGGTGGGGGTCATAGCTGTCAGCTTTTCCCTTTTCTTGTGAGGAATCCTATTCAGAATAAGGGAATTTTCCTTAAAAAAAGGGAAACGTTGACGGCTAGGGTGGGGGTGGGGGAGGCAGCAGAACTGGATTAAAAGGAAGATCCAGCGCCAGAAATAGTCCCTCAATGACCCCAAGTAGGATTTGAACCCAGCTCATCAGATAAAGTCTTTCCTTTGAAGGTAACAGCTGCATTCTGCATCTCTCTCTTCCCTCTTGCTGGTCTTTGCGGGATCCAACATTGAGGTCTCTCTCCAATGACCTTTCCCTGTTACAATTATTGAATGAGTTGCTCTAAAATCGGGAAGAAGAGGGGGCAGGGACCCTTGTGGTCTAGCAGCCTAGTCCCAAACATTTCTCCTTTCACCCCTTTTTCTTTCTTTCTTTTCTTCCTTCCTTCCTTTCTCCCTCCCTCCCTTCCCTCTTTGCCAAGGGGCAAAGGGCACTAATAAAATCGCTGTTTTTCCCCCAAGGCATTGCATTCAGATCTCTCCCTCTACCCTGATCTCATATTAAGTAATTATTTTGCTCCTGTACATTGGTTGCAAGGTCTGAAATATTCATAACCTGCTTTATTTATTTAATTTTCAAAAAGCAGAATTAATAGGGGTGGAGGGAAGCCTTAAAATTATTAGAGCCCAATTGGAACTGACAAAGAAAAATCGGTTTCATTTTATAGAATTAAGCCATTTTTAGAAGCAAAAATTACTAAGCTTTCTTACTTCCTTTATAAAAGTGAATTTGCGGGGGGGGGCCTGGGGAAAGAGCCCACGGTGGAATAATCTGTGCAGAACATGACAAGCTGTGTTTTGGAGTTGAGGGGGGGGAGAGATTGATGCATAATGTGCTTTTCCTCCTGGAAAACAAAGCACCTTCAGAGAATCTGCAAGCCAGGGATATTTGGATAATACAAAGAACGCCACAATTTTGTTAATTCTCTCTTTTTCTTTGGTGCTAAGTCTTCGGGAGCGATGAGGGGACAGCGGAATGGGGCGAAGAAGCAGCAAGCTAAAAAAATTCCCCCCACTAGCGAGAGATGCAGCAAGAGAGACGAGGCAGACTGGTTTAGTTAAATACAAACTGGATACTTTTAATAGAAAGCTTGGTACCAAATTGCAGTACAGACATCGAGGGGGCACTCCCACACAACATGGCATCTAAGTTACAAACCTCCTCCCAAGACCTCTAACACATGCAAAAAAAAGCAAAGAAGAACCACATACAACAACAGCGATGGCGGCAAGAGATGGAGGGTTAAAAAAAAGGAAAGGAACAGATTTGGGAAGGGTCAGGGTGGACAGCAAAGGCTAAACGCTCCAAGGGATCTTAGAGCTCTTAGAAGAGCGAGTCAGTAAAAAAATACAGGGGTACCTCGGTTCTCAAACTCCTTGGTACTCAAACAACTTGGAACCCGAACGCTGCAAACCCGGTTTGTGAACTTTTTTCGGAAGCCAAACATGGTCCGTTTTGAGTGTCATACTTCTGTTTTGAGTGTTACGCTGAGGTCTGTCTGTTTTTGCTATTTATTTTGCATGCTTGTTTGTTTTCGCGGCTCTTTTTGTTTTGTTTTTGTGACAGTGAGGAACTCAGTTCAGCTACTGATTGTGTGACTGCAGTACATTGTTGACTGCTTTCATTTTATGGATCCATGGTCTCGTTAGACAGTAAAATGTTCAGTTTTAGGGGTTGCTTTTAAAACTCTGGAGCAGATTCACCCATTTTGGGAAAGTGCACCTTGGTTTTGGAACGGACTTCCGGAACGGATTAAGTTTGAGAACCAAGATACCACTGTAATAATAATAATAATAGCTAGTGGCAAAAGCAGATGCTGTTGTTTTGCAAAAAAAGAATACCAACAAAAGCTCCACGAGGACCAAGATGGTCGGCCGGAGCCCCTCTCCCTGCTGCCAACACTCCCCTCATTCACTCAAACACAGACGCTTTGTTTGGTTTGTTATAATCTAGTAACCTTGATCGAACGAGTCCTCTGAAGAATCGCTGAAGGAAGACCCCTCTCCGGGCAGCAAGCAAAACTGCGGCTTCCTGCCTGCCGTGGCGGCCAGTTTAGATTTGAGAGTCCTGGTGGCACAGATGCCCTTCTTGGCTGCCGCCCTGAGGCCTCCTCCGGCGATTCGGCCGCTCTTGGGGGGCACCACACCGTACAGGCTGGGGGGTCTCGTTCTGGAGCCGTGAGAAGACCACTCGCCCTTCAGGGATCCCTCGTCTTCCTCAGAGTCTGTATCTGCAGCCAACGTAATTAATTTGGTGGGGTGTTCAAAACAAGGTGACAGAATAATTTGCAGAGGGAGAAGGAACCCACCAGCCGCCCCGATTGGCTGGGGCAGCCCAGACAGACGGGCGGGGTATAAATAGTAAAACTATTATTCCTCGCTTCCATTTGGCTGCATGCCATTGGAGAAGGCAAGGAGAACCTTGACTACCTATCTGTTGCGGGTGTGAAGCAAAATGTTCCTCAGGACCAACGCTTGACTCCTAGATTGCTGAGGGAGTTGTGTTGATGCTACACACATCTGTATCCCACACTGTTCTAGTAATTTCTGTGAAAAACCACCATGCGGGGACACTGCATGGTTCTTTCACGTGCAAATGGTGGTCAATGGCGCCAATGTGAGGAGACAATGTGTCATTTTCTCAAGCAATTCATGTGGCGGTACTGGAATGGTGTGGGATTCAGACAGTTCGAAGAGGAAACTGCCCCAACCCAGCAATGTATGAATGTTTAGGCAGTATATTTGTAAGCAAGGAACTTCTCCTTCTCCTATACAGCGGAACCTCGGATATTGAGCGTTTCGGAGGCCGAACAATTCGGAACCCGAACACTGACAACCCGGAAGTGAATGCTTCCATTTTCGAACGATATTCAGAATTCAAACTGCTTCCGATGTGTGTTTCTCCATTTTTTCCAATGGATTTTGCCAGCAGCCCTTTGATCCTCAGTTGTCAAACATTTCGGAAGTCAAACGGTCTTCCGGAACGGATTACGTTCAACAACCAAGGTTCCGCTGTAGAAGAAGAGTCTACAGAATTCAAAAGGGCAGCAGTCAGGAATTCGTGGCCCTGCGGACATTGTGGGACTCCAAAGACCACCATCTCTCAATATGAAGAACGTCAGAAGACCCGGCTGGAGCAGGACCCTGGCCCATGTCGTCCAGAATCCTGTTCTCACAGCGGCCAAGCAGGTCCCTGTGGGAAACCTGCAATCAGGGTCCGAGCACAAGAACAACTCTCCCCTCCTGTGGTTTCCAGCCAGTGGCTAGTAGCCATCAAGAGCCCTTTCCCCTCCGTGAATTTGTCCGATCCTCTTTTAAAGCTGTCCAAATTGGTGGCCATCCCTGCGCCCTGTGGGAAGGAGTTCCACAGTTTAACTGTACTGCATGAGGAAAGACTTCCTTTTCTCTGTCCTCAATCTTCCAACGTTGAGCTTCCTTGAATGTTTTAGGGTTATGAGAGAGGGAGAAAATTGGTTCCTAGTCCTCTTTCTCCTTGCCAGGCACCATTCCCTAAATTTCTGTCATGTCATTGTTGGGCCCTTCGTGGCTGGAGCTTCTGGGAACTGGAGCCCAACGACATTTGGAGAGCCGTTGGTCCCTCGCCCCAGCGGAAGAGGCAAACCATGCGGCACGGATTGTGGGATCAGCCTATAGATCTCTCTCGCCCTCCCCACCATGCTCTGAGAAGCACACAGGCAGAGACGGAAAGCAGCCTTTGTCTCTCACCACAGATCCCCATTAGTGGGGATCAAGAGGCAAGATGGCGGCCGATTGCCATTCACAGTTCTCTCCAGCGTGCCAAATGCTGAACGGAAATCCATTGGACATCCTGATGGAACTCCTTTCTAAGATCCCTCTGGTCTGTTCGTCCCTCGATCTATTTGCCCACACCCCCGTGGTGAAGCAGGGCTCTGTCGCTGCCACTGTGAGCCTAGAGAAGTTGATCCAATATTCCCCAGCCTGGTGCCCTCCAAAGGCTGATGGACTCCATCTCCCATCAGCCCCGGCCATCATGGATCAAGGGGGCAGCAGGTTGGATGAAGCAGGATTAAACCTTTGCGAAGCCCATCAGAAACGCAACCGCTGAGGAAGAGCAGAAATAGCCAAGTTACTTACTGTATGAATAACTGCTAGCTTCAGATATTGCTGGTGAAATGGATGCCTTCAGGTGACCCTTGAGCTTTAGCCCCACCTCCATCTTCTTCATTTTGGCAGCCATTTTGTTTTTACCTTCTTTGGGGTCTTTCAGCGAGTAGCTCAGCGTTTCGGCCAAGCTCCTCTTCTCGTCCCTGCCCAGCAAGGCCTCGTGGGGAGACGCGTATCTGCCGCCGTAACAGCCGCCATTTCTCGGCCTCCCCGCTGAGCCGTCGGAAAACTTAAAAGGGGATTTCAGCTTGCTGTGCCTGCCGAGGGAGAGCGCTTTGTCAAGCTTGCTCACCAGCTGCTCCTGCTCAGACGCCAGCTTCTTCTTCTTAATCTTCAGCTGGCAAAAAAAAGGAGGAAACGCAAGGGGGCACGGGTGAATTCGTGGCACAGACGTCTCCGGTTTGGCCCTTCTGACTACACTGAGGTGACTTTTGAATTTTCTGCCCTTGGAACAACCTTTCCTCACTGAGGAACCCTTAGATGTCGGTCATGGGACAAAAGAGCATCACGAGGAATTTTGGGGCATGTACTTAGGCACGGCTCATGCATGGCATCTGCCACTCCTACTGGATCTCGCCCAAAAACCCACATGGCCTGAGAACATCTACACTTCACCAAGGAAGACGGGTAACGGTCAGCAAGGAGCCTGGTCCTCCCTGGTCCTGAATGGGGTAACTGTGCCCTTGAAGGACCAGGTGCGCAGCCTGGGAGACATTCTGGACTCACAGCTGTCCATGGAGGCACAGGTCAATTCTGTGTCCAGGGCAGCTGTCTACCAGCTCCATCTGGTGCGTAGGATGAGACCCTCCCTGCCCTTAGACAGACCCGCCAGAGTAGTGCATGCTCTGGTTATCTCCCACTTGGATTACTGCAATGCGTTCTATATGGGTGACCCGGAAACTACAACTAATCCAGAATGCGGTAGCTAGACTGGTGACTGGGAGCGGCTGCTAAGACCATATAACACTGCTCCTGAAAGACCTACATTGGCTCCCAGTACGTTTCTGAGCACAAAGTGTTGGTGCTGACCTTTAAAGCCCTCAATGGCCTCTGCCCAGGATACCTGAAGGAGCGTCTCCACCCCCATCGTTCAGCCTGGACACCGAGGTCCAGCTCCAAGGGCCTTCTGGCTGTTCCC
Organism: Podarcis filfolensis; assembly: GCF_964270895.1. Classification (NCBI taxonomy): domain Eukaryota; kingdom Metazoa; phylum Chordata; class Lepidosauria; order Squamata; family Lacertidae; genus Podarcis; species Podarcis filfolensis. Next base: position 51,031,258 of record NC_139616.1, read on the forward strand.
TCCCTGTGAGAAGTGAGGTTACAGGGAACCAGGCAGAGGGCCTTCTCGGTGGTAGCACCCGCCCTGTGGAACGCCCTCTTGTCAGATGTCAAGGAAATCAACAACTATCTTACTTTTAGAAGACATCTGAAGGCAGCCCTGAATCGGGAAATTTTAATTGTTTCACTTTTTGTTGTTGTATGTGCTGGAAGCCACCCAGAGTGGCTGAGGCAACCGAGACGGATAGACACGGTTTAAATAATAATAAAAAATATTAACTACCAACCTCGCTGGAGAAGTTTGCCAGCACGTCCTGCTCATCCCAGCTGCGATTCCGTCCTCTCAGCTTCCCGCTCCTGCTCTCCGCATCGTCCTCTTCAAGAATGAGGCCCCTGTGCCTTTTCCTGGTTCCTTCGCCAGCCTCAGAGTCTTCGGAGAGCAGCAAGGATTTGCTCAGCCTGGAAGCCAGATAGAAAATATTTGGTGACCGGACCTCCCTTTACCTTCCCTCGCAGGGTCACGGGAGACAAACTGTAGATTCCCCTTGGGATCTGGCGCTTTGGTGGCGACCAGTAAGTGACGGGAGGGCTGTGGCTAGAGAGTTCCTAAAAACAAAGGCTTGACAGTTATTTATGACATTCGGTACCTCCGGCGGGATGGGAAGTCGTGGAGACGTCGCTCTGTGTTTCTGTAAAGTTGAGGGCAAAAGGAAGGTAAAGGCTAGAGGCATAGAATAGTTGAGTTGGACCCTTGCTGAAATTCACACTTTCCCATTGCAACGGTATTTCGTCTTACTTGATCGCAAAGATCATCTCCTTGTCAATATAGTCTTGTTATAGCCATAGAATCATATTAAGTGGCACCTTGGTTCTCAAACACCTTGGTCCTCAAACGCCAAAAGCCCAGAAGTGTCCCAGTTTTCAATAGTTTTTTGGAAGCCAAACGTCCAATGCGGCTGTCAGCTATTGTTTCCAGGCGCTGAACCAATCAGAAGCCACGCCTTGGTTTTTGAACATTTCGGAAGATAAACGGACTTCCGGAACAGATTAAGTTTGGCGCTTTTGTTTTTGCTATTTATTTTGCGTTTTTAAGGCTCTTTCGGTTAGTTTGTTTTTGTAACTGTGTGGAACCCAGTTCAGCTACTGATTGATGGATTGTGTGACTGCGGAAATGGATAAAAGCCCCCCATCCAAACAGCAACTATCATCTGTGCAGGTAAGGAAAAAAAGTAATTTTTATTTTTATCATCTACAATGTTGCCTTATTTATTTTACAGTACAGTACATTGATTGTTGCTTTCATTTTATGGATCAATGGTCTCGTTAGACAGTAAAATTCATGTTCAATTGCTGTTTTAGGGGTTGTTTTTAAAAGTCTGGAATGGATTGATCCATTGTGCATTCCCTTCTATCGGAAAGCATGCCTTGGTTTTTGAACGCTTTGGTTTTGGAACAGACTTCTGGAACGGATTAAGTTTGAGAATCAAGGTACCACTGTAAATAAAGAGTTGTGGGGTATCCCTGAAGGGTCATTGAGTCCAAACCCCTGCAATTCAGGAACTTCAACTATAGCATCTCTGACAGATGGGGCTGCCCCCCTACGTAGAAATCCCCAGGGAGAAAAGCCCACTTTGTAGCACTTTTTGTGGTTGTTACATAGAACAGCGCCCTTCTGTGCAATTTTGATTTCATCCTTTGCCTCTTTCTTTTTCCAGCCACTCTTGGGCACACTTCTTCAGAGCCTAGGGCTTGCCGATCAGAAGGTCGGCGGTTCGAATCCCCGCAACGGGGTGAGCTCCTGTTGCTGGGTCCCGGCTCCTGCCCACCTAGCGGTTTGAAAGCATGTCAAAGTGCAAGTAGATAAATAGGTACCGCTCCAGTGGGAAGGTAAATGGCGTTTCTGTGCGCTGTCCTGGTTCGCCAGAAGCGGCTTAGTTATGCTGGCCACATGACCCAGAAGCTGTACACCGGCTCCCTTGGCCAATAAAGCGAGATGAGCGCCGCAATCCCAGAGTCGGCCATGACTGGACCTAAAGGTCAGAGGTCCCTTTACCTTTACCTATATCAGAGGTAAATGGTTGGACGCAGGTGGCTCTGTGGTCTAAACCTCTGAGCCTCTTGGGCTTGCCGATCAGAAGGTCGGCGGTTCAAATCCCTGTGACGGAGTGAGCTCCCGTTGCTCAGTCCCAGCTCCTGCCAACCTAGCAGTTCGAAAGCACGTCAAATGCTAGTAGATAAATAGGTACCACTCCGGCGGGAAGGTAAACGGCGTTTCCGTGCGCTGCTCTGGTTTGCCAGAAGCGGCTTAGTCCTGCTGGCCACATGACCGGGAAGCTGTCTGCGGACAAACGCCGGCTCCCTCGGCCTATAGAGCGAGATGAGCGTGCAACCCCAGAGTCGTCTACGACTGGACCTAACGGTCAGGGGTACCTTTACTTTTACCTAAGGTGCTACTGGACAATTTTTATACATATTTCAACTGCGTCAGACTAACGTAGCTACCTACCTGAATCCCCAATTATTTTGTCAATGGAGAGCTGGCTGGCAGCTGTTGCAGCAAAGGAACATGGGGCTCCGCCAGAGGCGTTGGTTTAGGGCACCCTGGGAGCAAAAATCCCAAGGAGAGGTAAGCCTAATTCAATAAATTGTGCCTCAGGCAGAAGAAGTTCTGCAGAAAATAAATAAATCACATTCTTGCAAATGTTATTCCAATCCACTTCTTAAATTTAACACAGCAGAACTCTGTTCTGAGGTAGCAGGGAGCAGCAAGACATTCTGCAGGGACCTTATCCGTAATTAAGTTCAGCCACTCCCAGGACAGTATGTCCTTGGCGCTTTGAAACGGCAATTAAAAGTTCTCTGGTGAAACAATCATAATCTTGCACCATCAAGAACAGCTGATTCTCTGTTTATTTGGCTTTTGCTAGTCACAGGGGAGGGGCAAGGGGGACTCTGCTCTCCACCCCCCCACCCCACCCCCGATATACTGAAATTGGAAAGGCAGCCAGATGTTGAAAGGCAGTCTAGAAATACTGCAAATGAACAAACAACCCCTGCTCTGACTTTCAAGATTCCACCAGGCATTTACACACCTCCAGACTTTGAAAGTCTACAGAATCTCTCTCTCTGTACATACATTCTCAAGATGTTTTAATTCAGCATTCGGTACCCATTGCTGCATCTGCACAGAATGGATACAAACTATATATATTTCTGGGCCAGGATTATGTTCATACGAGACCTGCCGCGGCCCAGGCCCAGGAATTCAGCGGCAGAGTGGGAGCTTGGAGATCTGAGGCCACATGGGTAGAGCTGGGCAATATCTGGTTTTCAACACTGTGATATTATCCTCGGCCAGGGCCTTCTCAGTGATGGCTCCGACCTGTTGGAATGCTCTGTCCCATGAGACTAGGGCCCTGCAGCATTTAACTTCCTTCCGCAGGGCCTGGCTTTCAATTGGAACTTAGCCTGATCTTTTATTCCCCTTCCTTCCCTCCCCCCCCCCTTTTATGAAGATTACCCGCTCTGGGATCCCACAGCTGGTTCTCCCCTGGTCTCCTCGCTGGCCCAAATAGGACTAATTTAGCCAGCTAGCCCTGGTGATCATCTAATTTTTATTGGATGGATTCCCCCCCCCCAAACTGATTTTTGAATTCTGAATTTATTGTTACGTTTTATACTGTATTTTATGCTGTTTTTTGTTGCATCAATTAAGTGTTTTAAATTTGTTGTTAGCCGCCCTGAGCCCAGTTTTCTGAACCAGGAAGGGCGGGGTATAAATAAAAATGTATTCTTAGTTATTTATTATTATCACCAGCTAAACATCGTGATGTATATCGATATGTCACGATGTCTGAAATCAGGATGGAGTTATGTGGAGTTATGTCTGGGGAGTCTTGAAACCCCTTTACTCCCTGCTATGTTTTGCTCCAGCCTATCCTGAGACCCACCAGCAGTTTCTTTTCTTTGGGGGGGGGAAGCTTTCCAAGCCAGATTCAGCTGCAAGGGGGCACTGGGGACATCTACAAACTAAGGAGTAATTTATATAACGTACAACCCTATCTTACAAGATATGGGTTCAGTTCTAAGGGCTCCACATATACACCAAAAAGCACATGGTGTGTCCACCCACCATGTATGGGGGGGGGTTCAGTTCCAAGGTCCACGCACAAAGGCAAAATTGTATAAAAACCACCAGAAATACACACAGACATTCCTACCTATCCAGAGCAGGTTTTGCCCTCCATATCACGTAACTGGGCTCTGGGATGTTTGCATAATAATAATAATAATAATAATAATAATAATAATGTATTATTTGTACCCCACCCATCTGGCTGGGTTTCCCCAGCCACTCTGGGCGGCTTCCAACAAAGCTTAAAAATACATTAAAAAGTCACACATTAAAACTTCCCTGAACAGGGACCCAGAGCCCCCACACTTCTTTGCCGGAAATACAAGGTTTTATCGGCCTCTTAAAAAGCATTTTTTCCACGGTGCATGTCCCCCTATTCTCCAATTATTTAGTTTTACCACCATCCTCACAAAGCTGCAATCATGTTAAGTACAGGCGAACGTAAGTTGCAGGCCCTCTGCATATCGTGCAATCGCATCTTACGGGGTGCGTGTGTGTTTTCAGTTCCAAGACTTTTGCAAATACAGTCGTACCTTGGAAGTCGAACGGAATCCGTTCCAGGAGTCTGTTTGACTTCCAAAACGTTTGGAAACCAAAGCGCGGCTTCTGATTGGCTGCAGGAAGCTCCTGCAGCCAACCGGAAGCTGCGGAAGCCCCGCCGGACGTTCGGCTTCCGAAAACAGTTTGCAAACCGGAATCGTCACTTCCGGGTTTGCGGCGTCCGGGAGCCAAAACGCTCGGGAACAAAGCTGTTCCAAAACCAAGGTATGAAACAGTGCATACTCACACACCTGGAACCGAAACCCTGTGCAAGCATTCGATGCCGTTGCTAGATTTTGAGAAGCCACCCAAGTTCCCATGAGATCTTGCAGGAGCATCCCAGGCCCAGAGGGAGAGCGGCAAGCTTGGCGCTGTCTGGGTGCCGTCCCCACACTGAGCTCGAGGGGTTCCAGCCAGCCTTCAAGCCCGTATATTTGAAATCTCGCAACTTAAGTGCACATCAGATGCGGCCGTACTGCAGACATTCCCCTTCCCCTAGTAGCTCTTGACTATTTTTAACGAATTTAAAATATATCGCAAGCCGCCTTGAGAACTTTGGTGATCAGGCCAGGTGTAAACACTCCAAATAAATGAATGAATCAACAGTCTTGAGCTAAGCGGTATGGAATAGCGGAGGAGGAAGTAAAGGATCTGTGCAGCAACACACATGGATCTGGATGGCCAAATTCGGTATTCTGCCTTTAAGGAAACGGTAATTCCAGACCCTCTCGATGCAGAATTCTTTTAAGATTCCCATCATGTTTGTCCACACAGACATATAAATCAGTACCTTGGTTCTCAAACGCCTTGTGTTCCAGTTTGCAAACTTTTTCCGGAAGCTGAACGTACTCTGCTTTAAGTGTTAGACTTCCGATTTCAGTGTTACGCTGAGATCTGTCTGTTTTTGCTATTTAGTTTGCATTTTTGTTTTTGCGGCCCCTTCTGTTTTTGTGACTGTGCGGAACACAGTTCAGCTACTGATGATTGACAGATTGTGTGACTGCAGTACATTGTTGATTGCTTTCGTTTTATGGATCAATGGCCTTGTTACCCATTCATGTTAAATTTCTGTTTTCGGGGTTGCTTTTAAAAGTCTGGAACGGATTAGCACATTTTGCATTCCTTTCTATGGGAAAGTGCGCCTTGGTTTTGGAACACTTTGGTTTTGGAACGGACTTCCGGAACGGATTAAGTTTGAGACCCAAGGGACCACTGTACACATCAAACACACTTACACAAGCCCCAGATAGCAGCAATTTCCCCATGTTTCCCAAACCAGCTAAGCAGACAAACAGTGGACAGGGTTACAAAGAGACGGAGATTTGCGAAGACACACTGGACAAACAGCAAGAGAGGAAGAGGAGGAGAGAGAGACCGAGAGCAGGAGCTGCGCACCCACATTGCCTGTTAAGCCCTTGGCAGAACCATTAAGGCTCCCTTTTGGCAAAAGACTCAAGGAAAGTAAGACCAGCCTTAGTTCACCACATCAAGCAGGATTCCTTAAAGCTGATGCACTTCTAATATGTTCCAGACTCCTAAGCAGAGGCGAAGCAATTTTTAAAAAAATACTCCATTAGGGAGCGTAGACAGAAGCAAAAGAAGAATCAGTGCCCTGGACAGGACCCAGGGATCTTCTACACAGATCTACAATGGCGACAGTGTGCAGAGGCCATTGCCAGGATCAGGGCCCCACCAATAAGCAAGCGGCTTTGTCTCATGTGCTGCTCTGCTGTTCAGCAACCAAAACAACTTCTCTTCCCCCCCCCTGCTTTGCTCATCCAGCGTCCCCTCCATGTGTGGCAGCAGCCCACCCCTTTCTGCCGCACTCTGCGGCCACAAGCCATGGGCACCTTGCGCGGCAACCCTCCTCCGAGATGCATGCACCTGCCGACTCAGCCCTGCGCTGGAAGAGAGCATGTGTGTGCGCGCAAGAGAGAGAGAGAGCCGAAGAGACCCTGCTGCCCACGGCTTTCCCCGCAGTCCAGCCTTACTTTCCGCTCCTGCTGTCCCTCTTCCCTCTCTCCATAGGGGGCGACACTGCGCTCGGTCCATGCTTCCTCTTCCTGGGCCTTCCTGGGCCTCGTCTGGACAAACTTCTATTTTTCTCGTCATGCTTTTCCCTTAAAAGAAACCACAGGCTGGGCTGTTAACCAAAAGCGACACAGGCATCAAAAATAAAATAAGTCGTCAAAAGAAAGAGAGGAAGAAACGGGAAGGAGACCGCCAAAAGCCACCTAGATCCATCACCAAACATCTAAAGCTGCTCAGATCTGACACCTCCAGGAAGGCCACCGCGAATCCAAAACGTGGAGAGCGCTCAAGGCCACATCCACGAGTCGTGAAGCCATGCTCCCGACGTTTTTGCAAAGCTCAGTTCAAAGCACACCGATAACAGATGCCACCAAGAGGAGAACGAGGAAAGCCAAGGAGGAGAGTCTAGGGACAGCAGCGCCAACCAGGCAGCCCTGGAAGGCCATGGGGGCCTCCTCCGCGGCAACTTACTCTGAGTCTCTCCGCCGCTGCAGTTTCACCAGCTCGCGCTGCTTCTCCTTGTACCTCCTCTGCAGCTCGGCCAGCCTCATCCTGAAGTCCAGCTCCATGGGATCCATGTTCTCGATGGCCGACTTGATGGAGTGCATCTGAGAGGAGAAGGGTTGGGGATGCGGCAGGAAGGGAGGCGGGGAAGTAAAAGAAGAAGAAGAGAGAGGATGGTGAGGGCAATGATGAGAGGGCAGCTCAGAAGACAGACTCATCGGCAACTCAAAATAATAATAATAATAATAATAATAATAATAATAATAATAATAATAATAATATTATTATAGTGGTACCTCTGGATGCGAACGGGATCCGTTCCAGAGCCCCATTCGCATCCTGAAGCGAACGTAACATGTGTCTGTGCGTCTGCGGGGCGCGTTTTGCCGCTTCCGCGCATGACGTCATTTTGAGCGTCTGCGCATGCGCGAGCGGCGAAACCTGGAAGTAACGCATTCTGTTACTTCCAGGTCACCATGGAGCGCAACCCGAAAATGCTCAACCTGAAGCGTATTCATCCCAAGGTATGACTGTAAATTTTTATTTGTATCCTGCCCTCCCTGGCTGAGGCTGGGCTCAGAGCAGCTAACATCATAAAAGCAACATGATATGCATAAAAACGGGCATCAATTTATTAAAATACATCTTAAAATTAATTCAGACAAGTTAAAATCTGGGCAGGTGGCAATTATCAGGTTGGAATTGAGAGTAGTTAATACTTGCCAGGACCAACTGATCATACAAGGACCTGTGAGCGGGTTGGGGGCCTCCTTCAGGCTTGTTTTATACAAAAGAAAGTAAGTCAAACTGCATCCGGCCCAAGGACCTGGCAAAACAGCTCCGTCTTGCAGGCCCTGAGGATGTGGTGCACTTCGAAGCTCAACAGCTGCAATGGGCAGGATGCTCAGAGCGTATGACGCATTGAGTCTGCGCGAGTGACTTCAAGTTGCCAGTTTGCTTCTAGAGTCCACATCATGTGCTTGTGTTAAGTGCTCAACGGCCTAAGACGCTGTGGTCATCCTCTGAGGTCCTTCTTCATGCCTTCTCCATGAGAGGTCTGGAGCGTGGCAACATGAGAACGGGGCCTTTTCTGCAGTGGAATTCTCTCCCCAAGGAGGCTCACCTGGCACCCTCATTACACATCTGTAGGTGCCAAGTGAAAACACTCGTCTTTTCCCAGGGCTTTGGCTAATTACTGGGGGAGAGGGGAAGTATTTCTGTTATTGTTTTTATGCATGTTGTTTTTATGTTGTAAACTGCTCTGTTATCTCTGGGTGACAGCGGTATATGAATTTAAACAACAACAAAAACAACAACAAAATAATTCAGAAGGTTCTCTTGCTTCAGCTGCATCCTGTCACTCAGTGAGTTCTCCCACTCACCCACAGAGCTCCTTGAGACCATATAACACCGGTCCTGAAAGACCTACACAGGCTCCCAGTGCGTTTCCAATTCAAAGTGTTGTTGCTGACCTTGAAAAACCCTAAACAGCCTCAGCCCAGTAGACCTGAAGGAGCGTCTCCACCCCCATCGTTCTGCCCAGACACTGAGGTCCAGCTCTGAGGGCCTTCTGGCGGTTCCCTCCCTGCGAGAAGCCAAGTTACAGGGAACCAGCCAGAGGGCCTTCTCGGTGGTGGCTCCTGCCCTGTGGAACGCCCTCCCATCAGATGTGAAAGAGAACAACAACTACCAGACTTTTAGAAGACATTTGAAGGCAGCCCTCTTTAGGGAAGCTTTTAATGTTTAATAGGTTATTGTATTTTAATATTCTGTTGGAAGCCGCCCAGAGTGGCTGGGGAAACCCAGCCAGATGTGCGGGGTATAAATAATAAATTATTATTATTATTATTACTGCTGCTGCTGCTGCTGCTGCCACCACCACCCATTGCCTCCCCCATCACCACCTTTAAGAGCCAAGTCAGCTGCAAAGAATTCCTCACCGGTTCATCTTTCTTCTGCATCCAGCTGTACTTTTTGTTGGGATCCAGTTCCCGGGGCAGGCGGATGTTTTTCAAGCTGTCCATGAAGGGGTTCGAGAGGACTTCCATGAGCATCTGAGTGCTGGCAGCTAGCAGGCTTTCCAGGGTCGGGCGGGCAGCAAAGCTCTCCAGACCTGCTTGAGAGGCAGTTTGGGCTTCAGTTAGAAGGATGGAGAAGTCTCAGGTTCACAGAGAAAATGGGGCAGCCCTAAGCCACACACGTAACACACAATGGCCTGGTTCGGATGAAACAGCCAGATAATGACTTGGCTGTGTCCCCCCAGCCTTTGCTCAGATTCCCTCTCCCGGATCTCCTGGGTTTGGGACACGACTACAGTTTGGCAACAAACCAGAACTGGAAGCCCACTTCAAAGCACAACGCATGGATTTTTTTTGGGGGGGGGGAGTGGACCACAGGGAGAACTTCCTATCACTTTCTCATAGCTCTAGAACCCAGGTTCATTCAGTACAGCTGAATGGCGGGCTTCTTCAACTATGGCAGTGGATTCCACAGCTCCCGTACGAAGGCGTAGGGGTGGCCACTGACCTGCGCAGGTTTAGAAAAGGTTCTAAACCAATGGCTACCAGCCGCAATGGCTATGGTCTACCTCCACTGCTGGAGACAGCATGCTTCCGAACACCAGGGACTGGGAACTACAAGCGGGGGGAGAGAGAGCTGTTGAGCTCAGGCTTTTTTGAGGACATCTCCTAGGCCCCTGAGAGAACAGAAGCTGGTCTAGGCGGGTCCCTGGCCATTCAGAGAAAACTATAGTTTGAGCAAGCCGTAACTGACCTAGTACAGCAGTAAGAGCAAATCATGGCATACAGTGAACCAACAGTTAAGGGGGGCCCCATGGAGAGCAATCATAAAACCCCCTGAAATCTTAGCTAAGGAATATCTGTCAGATGGCCTTCCAAGCTTTGCTTAAAAACCTCCAAGGAAAGATACCACCTCTCTTGGGAGTCTACTGTCGAACGGCTCTCTACGTCAGGAAGTTATTCCTAATGTTTAGTCCTTCCTTGTACATTGAATATATTGGTTTCTGGAGCAGCAGAAAACTAGCTTGCTCCACGCGGCAGACCTCCAGATATCTGAAGGTGGCTCTCATGTCAGCTCTCAGTCGTCCAGGTTAAACATACCCGACTCCCTCGTAAGGCTGTAGAGCGCATGTGTCTTTGAGCATAGCCTCTCCAGTTCCTTGCACTGACCCAGGCCTTGTTCCTGAGCAGGACCCCCAAATGCACCTTGCCTTCGAGAGGAGCCGTGGCTCAGAGGCAAAAAAAAACGTGTTTTGCATGATGCAGGACCCCCTCCCCAGTTCAACCCAGTTAAAAAGCATCTTGGGCAGCTGGGAACGAGCAAGACCCTTGCCTGTGATTCTGGAGTCTGCTAAGTCAGAGGAGGCAATCCTGGCTAAATGGACCAGTGATCTGACTCTGCAAAGAGGCAGCATCAGAAACTCATTCAGCTCTAGAAGGCACCAGCCAAAGCTCGTGCATGTTTACCAAGACTGAGGTCCTGCAATGTTCAGCTAGCGCCTTGCCCTCTGTGCATTTGTCTCTCTCAGTTAAGTTGTGGGTGAACATATCAGACAACACAGCAATTCTTCAAACAGCTCTTGTTTATTCAAAGGCCAGAACAGAACTGACTGAAGGGCTCAGTCAGCCTGCTTATATAGAGCTCCAGTACAACGTTACTGTAGCAACTTTCTAAAACTATCCAATCACTGAACGTCACTTTCGATCCTTCATTTGCATAAAAACTATCCAATCACTGAACGTCACTTTCGATCCTTCATTTGCACAACTATCTACAGTATCCCCCTGCTGGCCCAGGGTGAGAACTTCAGTACATAACACTCTCTCTCTCTATCTCCAGCGCAAGGAACGCAACCCTCTGCCCCCCCAAAACCCACCTTCTGCCTCCTGTCTCCTCTTCTCCAGCTCCAGCTCAGCGATTTCGCTCAGCAGCGTGATCCCTTGCAGGAAAGTGTGTTCCGGCGACAGGCTAGAGGACACCTCCAGGTTCACCACCGCCTCTTGGGCAACGCTGTCACCCACCAGCAGCGGGCACGCCTGGGGCAACTCAGCCGCGGCCACCAGGGCGTTCATCCCAGCCAGGGGGTCTTCCGGCTTGATATCTAGGGCTGAGACGAGGCAGGAGACCGGCTCGCTCCCGCAGCAGGGCCTCTCCGGGAGCGGCTCCTCTTCCGGAACGAGGACAGGGAATTCCCTCCCCTGCGGAGAGCGGATGTGAGGCAGCTCCAGGGACAGCGACGGCTCCTCCGCCTGCTCGGCCGGCCGGTGCAACAACGTGCCTTCGTAGTCGACGTGGACGGGGCAAGTGTCAGCGTCTGTAGCCTCCGCTTGGCTCTCCAGATCTGCAGGACAGGCCATCGCTTCGTACACAGGCTGGCAGTCCTGAAGAGCTTCTGCTTCTTCCTCCTCTTCCTTTTCCTCTTCGTCTTCTTCATGCCTCAAGCTGCTCAAGGCCTTGCCATGGCACATGAGGAGCCCTCGGCCACCCACGTCCTGGAGCGGGCGAGCCACGGAGGCCGCCAGGTCCAGGGCTCCCACGTCCTGCTTGCAGATGTCCCCGTCGTGGTTTGCGTCCAGCTCCAGCTCCGTCTTCACTCGTTCTTCCAGAGGTTCCTCTTCCTCCTCTTCTTCTTCTTCCTCCTCCTCCTCTTCGTCTGCCCGCATGGGCTTCACAATTTTGGACGGGGAGAGGTGGGTGGGCTTGACCTCCGGGGAAAGGGCCAGGCCCTCGGGGTCTCCAGCGGGCAGAGGGACGTCAGGCGCCAAGCCATCTGCGTCCGAGGCGGCCGTTGGCTGGAGGAGGTATGGGTAGTGTCTTCTGAAAGAAGCCGGGAGGGCCTGGAAAGGGTATCCTGAAGGAATCTCTGCAGGGGGGAGAGAGAAGCTGGGATCATGGCCAGAAAGCAAGGAGGAGGCCCAAGGACCCCCTGCCCTACAAACAAATATGGCTGACATATCTCAACTAAAGCACCCATGACACATGGCCACCCAACCTTTAATGACTTTCCCCTGACAGAAAAGAGGGTCCACGTCTTGTTTAACCGTCATGAATAGTTCCAGACACTTGTGTACCTGTAATTTATTTACTTCGGTCTTATTTTACGCCTGCATTTGTTCAACAGAGATCTGTAACTGTACAGGGGCTATGCACATTGTCATCAGATCCTGTGCGAGAACTCTCGTATTTTGCAAAATCTTGTACAAGCTTTTTCTGAAAATGAATAAAATTACTGCAAGAAAGGGAGGAAGGAGGAGTCCCTTTCTTCCCAAGGGAGAAGAATTCCTTAAGCAAACCTGGAAGGTTTTCCTTAATCACGCCCAACAAGAAGCCAGGATTCAGGATATGGGCCATTTTTCAAAAAGACCGGCAATTTTCTATCGCTTCTGTTTGCAGAGACAGGCTTGAATGTGTGTAAGAAGGGTGAGCAGGGTTTGGCAGAGGAATACAGAAATCTTAGCTGTTTTAAATGTTGTTCATCAATCGATTAGATGGGGGCGGGGAGAAAGTGAATACTTCCTTAAGAAGCACCCACAATGTTTTTCGTTAAGGCATGCGTTGAGATCACCTTGCCCCACATCTGCCCCCTGGGCTGCTTTGATTGGCAGAATTGCTCCCATAACACTTGTTCTGCATTTGCAAGAACTCAATTGTTTAGTGTGGCAGACCCTACAGCCTGACACTCCCAGCCTACTGACAATGTTATAGTGAATTGTTGTCTTCCCTTTCCCCACTGCCCTGCTTACAGTTGTGACAAAAATTCCTACCTTATGAATGGTCTGTTTCACCATTAAGAAAAGGAGGTCAGAAGAGGCCAGTATAGATGTAAAATGTCCCTGGGATTGAGTGACTGTTCTTCTTTAAGTTCTCAAAGCTCTTAACCTAGTTCAAGGTTATACCTGAGGTATACCTGAGTATACCTGAAGGAGCGTCTCCATCATTCAGCCCGGACTCTGTGAGGTCCAGCTCCGAGGGCCTTCTGGCAGTTCTCACTGCGAGAAGTGAGGTTACAAGAAACCAGGCCCTCCCATCAGATGTCAAGGAACAACTACCTGACTTTTAGAAGACATCTGAAGGCAGCCCTGTTTAGGGAAGTTTTTAATGTTTGAAATTTTATTCTGTTTTTAGTGTTCTGTTGGGAACCACGCAGAGCGGCTGGGGAAACCCTGCCAGATGGGCAAAGTTTAAATAATTTATTATTATTATTATTATTATTATTATTATTATTATTATTACTACTACTACTACTACTACTACTACTACTACTACAGTGGTACTTCCGTTTATGAACAGTCCTGTTAACAAACTATTCGGTTTACGAACTCCACAACGAACTCCGGTTTGCAGACTTTGCCTTGGTCTATGAACGGAAGCCGAATGATGGAAGGCCTCATTAGAGAAAGCGTGCGTCAGTTTAAGAACGGATTTGGTTTAAGAATGAACTCTAGGAACGGATTAAGTTCGTAAACCAAGGTACCACTGTATTATGTTGTTGCTGTTGTTGTTGACCTCTGAACTAAGCCAAATGTTTAACTGATAGCTCATCAATGGAAAAACAAGACTTTAGAGCGGTCTTGCCCCAAAATGGAAACCAGACATTCTGTTTTGGCGGCCGCAAGCTTGGTTTGAGGAGCCATTTGGCGCCTATATTATAGGTTTCTCCTGCTGGGTCTCCCCTCGTTTCTGTTCGCCCTCGGGGTCCCGCATTGCATGAGAACCCCAGCCGCACATTTTTCGCATGCCGATGACTTCTGAGTGGTGGAGGGGGAGCCTTTTTTGGGGGGGAGGTGGAGAGCAGGAGAAAGCTAAGGAAGGAAGCTGCGAAGACAAGGACGCCAGGATCAAAGTGCAAGGGGGATCCCTGCCCAGGTTTGGGCTCCCTTACCTGGGAACAAAGCCTGGTAGGGACTGGAGGCTTCTTTCTCCATCTCCTTCTTCTCTGCGCTGTCAGGCTCCTCCTCTTCCTTGGGGGGGATGGCGGGGGCTGGGGGCGGAGAAGCGGGGGGCGGGCTGGAAGGGTGGGAGATGGGGGTGGCAGGGTAGGAGTAGGCCGGCTGCAGCGGGGGCTCCTCCATCTTCTGGATCACCTCCGCCTTGAGGACGGGCACAGGGGATGCCCGGGGGGACAGGGCAGGGGGGCTCCCGGCCTTGCTGTAGGAGGCAGAGGTGCTGGGCGACAGGACGGGGGGCTTCCGGCGCAGGAGGCCCGAGGCGGAGGTGGCGAGGCCGGGCTTGGCGCCGTCCAGATTCCGTTTGGACATCTTCTCCTCCATCTCTGCCCGCTGCTCGCTCGCTTTTAACCTCTCCTGCATGGGGGGAGGGAGAGAAGGGTGCAAAAGAATGATTAAACGTAAAGGGACCTCTGACCATTAGGTCTAGTTGTGGATGACTCTGGGGTTGTGGCGCTCGTCTCGCTTTATTGCCCAAGGGAGCCGACGTACAGCTTCCGGGTCATGTGGCCAGCAGGACTAAGCCACTTCTGGCGAACCAGAGCACCTTTTACCTTCCCGCTGTAGCGGTACCTATTTATCTACTTGCATTTTGACATACTTTCAAACTGCTAGGTTGGCAGGAGCAGGGACCGAGCAACGGGAGCTCACCCTGTCACGGGGATTCGAACCACCGACCTTCCGATCGGCAAGTCCTAGGCTCTGTGGTTTAACCCACAGCGCCACCCGCGTCCCTATTTGTATATATAGCTCACAATAAATATACTGCACTGAAGAACCTGGAACTCTGAGCATTTCTGCTAAAGCGCCGCAAAGAAGTCACGACATGAAGGTAGCAGGCCAACCTTCAAGCAACAACCTGCCCAACCAGGGGCCTGTTTTGGATTGCATCACCGGTGGTCAAAAGCAGTCGGGGACAGTGGGAGTTGATTCCAACATTGAGGGGGCACCTTGTTGGGCAAAGCCAGTTCCTTCCGCTTCGGAAAGGAGAAAACTCTGGTGCGGTTTGGACCTTTGGCGTCGCCAGAGCAGGTTGCCAGTTTTGCCCCTGCGCTGGGGGACTTACCACCAGCTGGGCGCTCCGGTGGAGCTCCATGGCGTGGGCGGCTTGCTGCTGCAAGATGTACAGCTCATGCTGGCGGATCAGCTGCTGGTGAGAGAGGAGCTGCAGCTGCTGTGCGTGCTGCAAGGAGCTCCTCACTGGGGGGTACATGGCGGGCCAGAGAGGCGGCGCACGGTCCATCAGCTCCGCCGCTGTGGAGGGAGACAAGGCGGACAGGAAGTCACAACCACACCGCTACTCAAAAAACCAAAAAAGCCACAACATATTCATAGAAGCATAGAGCTGGGAGGGTCATCGATTCCAAACCCCTGCAATGAGACCTGCAGGTTTAGGGCACAATACAAATTCAATAAATGATGATGATGATGATGCGGGAATTGTTCATCATCATCATCATCCATCTTTATTACGGTTCAGAGACCCAACAAATCATTACAAAGCAATATACAATTCATACAGCCTACCTCCAGGTTAAACAAGCATTTTGTTCAGAATATAGGGATTATTTGTTCTTGCAACCACTGATAAAAACTTTGCCACTGCTAATGTTCTAGCATTTGTCCGGTCTTCCAATAGGAACCTGACATAGTGAGCCTCTGATTTTCCCAGGAAAGGTACCAGCAAGGGTAGTATCAGATCAGCCCTGGCTTGCTCATATTTTGCACAATGCAACAAAATATGTTTTATGGAATCGATGTCTTGAGCACACGAGCAAAGTCTATCCTGGTAGGGAACTCCTCTCAACCTGCCATCCAACACTGCAGAAGGAAAGACGTTTAGTCTGGCTTTGGTGAAAAGCCTTCGATAGTTTGGTACTGTCAGGTTTTTAATGTAAGATGTTAACTTAAAGACATACCCATATTGTACTCCTACTGCCAGCGGACTACAGACTGCAATCACAAGTCACTGTGTGCATTATCCCATAATCTTTGCTTTAATTGTTTGCCGAATGTTGGGCTCAAACTCACAGCCCTGAGATGAAGAGTCTCGCACTCTGCCGACTGAGCATTCACTCCCTCAGGACCCAAAGGACCACAAACAATCCCCCCCCCCCCGGATCTGACCACACTTTTTTGAAAAAACGTATCTTTATCCAAATCTTTATCTCCTCCACCTCAGTGGGCCAACTCTGACAGGAGTCACTGACCTGTCAATCAACTGATGCCATGGTGTCTGGTAGGTGGGTAATCTGACTTGCCTGTCAAAGCCGACCCACAAGAGGTGGCAAGAGGGGTCTTGTTCACTTGCAAGACAACTCAACCCTCCATGCCTGCGGATCTCATCACGAATACGGGGATGCCGCAGGGGTGCGTGTTGAGCCCACTTTTATATACGCTCTATACAGCTGACTGTGCCCCCAAATACCCCAGTAATAGGATCATTAAGTTTGCAGATGATACAACGGTGGTTGGTTTAATCACGGTTGGAGAGGGGGAGGTGGCCTATATAGAAGGAAGTTGGGGGAGTGGTGCAGGAAAAACAACTTACTCCTTAACTTAAAGAAAACAAAAGAGATTATTCTGGACTTTAGAAATTTAAATTGAATATTCAGCCACTGATTACTGAGGGGAAGTGCGTGGAACAGGTCTCGGTTTTTCAATTTCTGGGAATGGAGTTGAGAGATGACCTAACCTGGGGAGAAAACAGCAAAGACCTGATTAAGAGAGCACAGCAGAGGTTATATTTTCTGAGAATCCTCCGGAAAATAATCTCTCCAAGGACCTGTTGATGGCATTTTACCATTGTAGTGTGGAGAGTGTATTAACTTATGGTCTGTGTGTGTGGTTTGGGAGCTGCACAGTAAGGGGGAAAACAATGCTTTCCACGGTTGTAAAGACTGCGGAGAGAATAATTGGGTGCACTCTTCCCACCTTGGATCAAATCTATGCTTCCAGGTGCCATAAGAAAGCTGCAGAGATAGCGCAGGACGGTGCGCACCCCGGAAATGATCTCTTTCAGCTTCTGCCTTCTGGAAGAAGGTACAGGGTTATAAAGACTAGGACTAGCCACCTGAGAAACAGTTTCTATCCAAATGTGATTTTGGTTTTAAACGCAGTGTAAGGTAGTCTCTATGGGAGTATATTGTATTTAATTATGGGGTATCAGAGTTCTTAGGGGGTTAACCAGGCTGGGATAGCAGGCTTGTTGGTTTCTGAATGTCTGATGTCGATTTTTTCAATTTCGTTGTTCTGTATGGGACAATGACAATAAAGATTATCGTATCGTACCTGATAAACAGAGGGCTCAATCCTTCTGCCTGCAGGGATCTGCTTGGGCACGGTGTTCCCTGCAGGATTGAACTCTGCCCATCAGTAGTACTTCCGGGTCAGCGCCATCGGCAATGGTGGAATTCCTCTGACTCAGAGGAACCCGCTCCGTGAAAATCGGGTCTTGCCGCCGCGGCGAAGGCGGAGACCCTTTAAAAATCCCAGACGGAGAAAGCCTGGGAACGTGGGATTCGGCTGACACCAGGAGCGCCTCCCCTACTCGCAGGGAAACCCCTTTTTTGGGGATCCGAAGCGACGTGGGGTGAGCAGCGCGGTGTCTTGAATCGACCGCTATTCTTACGGAGTGAAGCCGCACAGCCGTTGCCGGAGAGCGCTGACTTTTTCCTGTGGACAATTGGACTCTAAACAAGTACCCGTGAGTAGAACGGAAAATTGGATTAAGAAACATTTTAATTTGGCATTGAAGCGGGAAGGTCTAAACAGGAAGTCCGCCTCCCGCTTTTTGTATATAGACTGAAGCAAAAATTGTGCAAGCCAAAGTCTGGAGAGTTGTATATAAAGATCTAAATTTCCCTCATTTTTAACCATCAAAACCCCTCTTGGAAGCAGGGGAAAAGAGGGGGAATTTAGATTGTTTAAGCCTGTGGAGAGAGGATAAAGAAAGATAAATTTCCACCGTCTCAAACCTGGGAACGGGGTGTCAGAGACAGAAACCTTTGGGGAAGCCCATCAACTGTGAATGGAATGTTTTTCGACAGATAGTTAAAGAAGAGAAACAAATTGATTCCAAAGTTACCTTTTGCACTTAAAAGAAATGAAATTTGAAAAATGCAAGTAACTTCTTTTTTTGCTGGACTTGCCTTCAAAAGATGGATACAAATGGAAATTGTTCCCTCTAGAGGGAGCTTGTTAAATTGTTGCTGGAGTCAGTCTGGGGATTTCACAGCTGTGAAGATTAGGATCGTGAGACCAGACTCTGACCTTGAACAAAAATGGATATAGAAGAAGTTTGCTTGCTTTTTGCAAGACAAACGCTTTGCTGGAGCAGATGCATGAGAAGATGAATCTGATGACTGTTGCAGTTCAAAATTTTGGACAAACAGTGAATTCTTATATAGAATCCACTCAGGACCCAACCCAGGAACCTGTTTTGACAGGGCAAGTGCAAATGCAGAAGACAATGGAGGAAGTTGCTGTTGAACCTCAAGCAACACAAATGGATAGAACCGAGGTCCTGCAGGAGCACAAGCCGCTGTTTTTGAAGATTGAACCTGGAGTGGGCCGGGGGGGGGGGTCTGGAGTTGTGGGGGTCCTTAATTTTGGAGGGACTTTGAAACATGCATTTACCGTATTTTTCCCTCTATAACACGCAGATTTTTTCTCCTAAAAAGGAAGGGGAAATGTCTGTGCGTGTTATTGAGCGAATGTGTGGTCCCTGGAGCCAAATGGCAAAAAAAATCAGGCAAAAATCAAATCGCGCGTCTCGGAGAAGGGAAACCTGAAAAGAGGAAGTGGCTGCTTTCCTGCATTCTGCCTCAGGGTCTTACTGCCCACCCTCCTCTGTTTCCTTGCTGTGTTTGCTCAAACGGAACAAAGAGCAGGGAAAGCCCCTCCCCTCCAGGCAAGCAGAGGGGAAAGCAGAGTGTCGTCTCTGTGCTCCGGTGCTGCTGAAAACATGCAGGAGGGAGAGAGAGAGAGAGAGAGAGAGAGAGAGAGAGAGCTGGCTGGCTGGCTTGGGTGGGTAGGTGAGGGAAAACTTTTGCCTTCCTTTCCTCCCTCCCGTTATACCCCTCTCCTGCATTCTTAGCCAGCTGCTTCTCTGCACACCCCTCTCGTGCTCCTTGTCCATTCTGTATTTTTCCTTCCTTCCCCACTTAAAATGTGGTTAAAAAGCATGGATCCACATGGATCCTCAGGATCTTTGCATTGGGTCACCCCAAATTCACCATCAGATCACATAGCATGTCCATGGCTACAGCCTGCCCCCCAAAAATCACACACGCACTGTTGCCTGGGGCTGCAATGGTGCAAAAATGTGGTTAAAAAGCATGGATCCACATGGATCCTCAGGATCTTTGCATTGGGTCACCCCAAATTCACCATCAGATCACATAGCATGTCCATGGCTACAGCCTGCCCCCCCCAAATCACGCACCCACTGTTGCCTGGGGCTGCAATGGTGCAAAAACGTGGTTACAAAACATGGATCCTCAGGATCTTTGCATTGGGTCACCCCAAATTCACCATCAGAGCACATAGCATGTCCATGGCTACAGCCTGCCCCCCCCAAAATCACCCACCCACTGTTGCCTGGGGCTGCAATGGTGCAAAAACGTGGTTACAAAGCATGGATCCACGGATTCTCAGGATTTTTGCATTGGGTCACCCCAAATTCACCATCAGATCACATGTCTGTGGCCACAGCATGAAGCACAAAAATGATACATCCACTGTTTCATTCAGAATGTTTTTTCCCTTGTTTTCCTCCTCTAAAAACGATGTGCGTGTTATGGTCAGGTGCGTGTTATCGAGCGAAAAATACGGTAAATATTTTCTGGACTACCCGGTTGACTGTGGGGAATGGGACTGTGGGGAATGGGCTGATCTGATGAGGGGAGATGGAGATATTTTTGGGTTGGAGTTTCCCCGAGACCTACTCCTCAATGAGAAAGGAAAGAAATTAAGAAAGAGACTAATAAAAGACAAGGCAAAGAGCTGGTATAAACAAGAAGAAGAACTGCAGAAGGGACATGGAAAAGACTTAAGAGCCTCGGACATAAGACTACCAGGTTGATGGACTAGATGGAAAAGACAGTAAGGCCTGACATAACCCGAGACCAGGAAGAAGGGACGTTGGATGAAGATTGGAAGAAAGTTTTAAAAGTTTATTTTGGAAATTAGGGTAAAATCTATTTTGGGAATTAGGAAAAATGGTGGAATGAAATTATTTGGCTTTAGCAGAAATGATATTAGGAGATCTGTATAAATTAGTATTAAGTTCTAGGATTTAAGGTATTTTATCGTAAGATAAGGTTAAAATAAATTAAGGTAAATTGAATGATAGAATATTCTGAAGGATGAAAAGGATTTGTTGAGTTAATTGATAGGCTAGACTGTTAAGATAAATTATCCAATAAAAATTGAGAAAGATGGAAAGAATTTGCTGAAACAAATAATTAAATTAGAATACAAAAAGGGAGGTGTGAGGAGGTCGATGAAACAAGTAAATGAAAGACAAAGAGATGGAATATTGGATGTGTGTTTTATTTTTTCTCTTTTTATTGTTATTGCTGTATTTTTCTTTCTATTTTTACTTTTTTTCTTTTTTCTATCTATTTTTTTAATATATTGTAATGTATATGTTGTTAACTTTTTTGCTGTCTGTTTTTTGTTTCTCTTTTTTTGTAATCTTTAAACTCTTAATAAATATTATTTTTTAAAAAATCAAAAAAATAAATAAATGAACTCTGCCCATCAGCGATGGACAGCTGAGCGAGGTTAGGGAAAACATAGCCTTAGGGCCAAGCTGGAAGAAAGGGCTTGGGCCCTAGGCTCTTGAGGGTGAAGAATGGAGTTCTAGCATCCCGAAAGCTCCCCCGTCCCAGAAAAGAGCCTTTCAAGCCATCCCTCCTGGCTTAGATACTCACCAAAGTGCGGCAGGTGCTCGCTGGGGATCACGACAAGCTGGCCAGACTGAGGGTCCCTGGCAAACTGGTAGGCGGAAGGGAGCGCTCCCCCCATGGCAGCGGGAAAGCCGGGAGTCATGCCTTGGTGCAACGAAGGGTGGCCGAGACCTAAGAGAAAAAGGACTAGAGATTACTATACGTGGGGCTGCCTCAGAAGACGGTTCAGAAACTTCAGCCGGTGCAGAATTCGGCGGCCGGGTTGCTCACCGGGGCAAGACAGCTTCAGTGATCCCAGCCTGACTGCCCTGGCTGCCAATCAATTTCCAGACCCAATTCAAAGTGCTGGTTCTGACCTAAAAAGCCTTAAACGGCTCTGGACCACAATTCTCTCAAGGGCCACCTCTCCCCATCTGAACCGCCCCAGACCCTGTGATCACCATCAAAGGCCTTTCTTTGTGTGCCTCCTCCACAGGAGGTCTGGAGAGTGGCAACACGAGAACAGGGCCTTTTCTGTGGTGGCTCCCCATTTTTGGAAAGCTCTCCCTCTCGAGGCTCTCTTGGCGCCTTCACTACGTATCTTGAGATGCGAGGAGAAAACCTCCCTCTTCTCCCAGGCCTTTGGCTAATTAAACCACCTACGGCCTTTCAAACTGGGGAGTATTGTTTAAGTCTCTTACTATGCGATGCATTTTTGTGTTTATACCGTATTGGCCTGAATATAAACCGCAATTTTTTCAAAATTCCGACCGTGAAAAGTTAAAGTGAGGCTGAAAGTCACGACCTTACAAAAATGGGCTTTCACGATATCACTGCTGAAACAGACATATGGTAAAACGGAACGGGGGTGAGTGCCTGCGGAATTTTAAGGGAGCAGCTTATATTCGGGTATTGTCTTTTTTCCCTTGAATTTTAAAGGTGCGGCTTATATTCAGGTGCGGCTTATATTCAGGCCAATACCGTATATTGCAAACTTCCCTATGATCTTCCAATGAAATGTAGCATATAAGTGAATGAATGTATGAATGAATGAATAACCTGGCTCCCTGTCTTTGGAAACAGCAGTCCAGGAAATGGTGCTGCTGGAACGAAACTGCTCCAGGTGAGGCCTTCACAGATTATTTGCCCAGACGGATGCTGCCCCTCCCCACAAGAGCGGAGACCTTCTGCCAGCCCACCCACCTGCCCCTCAAGTTCGGTAGGTGCCGGTCCAATCCTGCAATCCCGCCAGCGAGCGGAACCCCTGCCCCACAGACTCACCGTAGGGATGTCCCGCCAACCACATTGAAGAGCTGCTGGTCCTGGGCAGCCACGGGTGAGTCGCTAGGTGGGACGCGGGGTCAGCGGACCACCGCCCTGAGCCAGTCAAGGGGGGGCCCCCAGTCACCATGAGGTTGGAGTTCAAACTGTTCGCAGTGCAACCGGCAGGATGTATCCGCGCGAAGTCAGCCAGCTCTTTGCTTTCTCTAAGGGGAGGAAAGACAAGGGATAGGATTAGGAGCGAGGGCAGCCTTTGCCAACCTGGTGCCCACCAAGTGCTTAGATTATAACTCCCATCAGCCGCAAGTTTCCATAGCTATTCTAGGCTGCATCAACAGAAGTATATAGTCCTGGAGGAATCATACTACCACACTATTCTGTCTTGCTCAGACCACACCTGGAGGCCTGTGACCAATTCTGGGCACTATATACCTCTTCCCCTGGGCACACGATCAGCCCAAGAATTTACTTTCAGTTCCACAGTCCCGACACACCCATAAATATCCGTTCTATGCAACCCTAAGCAGCCCAGATTGGGGGTGGGCTGGCTTTTTTGTTGGGGGGGGTCAGAGTAACTGTAGATACTTTCTGCCCCCTTGCTTTAAAGTGCAGGGAAGTGTCATTATGTGGTAAAGTAAAGGTAAAGGGACCCCTGACCATTAGGTCCAGTCGTGGCCGACTCTGGGGTTGCGACGCTCATCTCGCTTTATTGGCCGAGGGAGCCGGCGTACAGCTTCCAGGTCATGTGGCCAGCATGACTAAGCCGCTTCTGGAGAACCAGAGAAGCGCACGGAAATGCCGTTTACCTTCCCACTGGAGCAGTACCTATTTATCTACTTGCACTTTCGAACTGCTAGGTGGGCAGGAGCTGGGACTGAGCAACGGGAGCTCACCCCGTCACGGGGATTCGAACCACCGACCTTCTGATCAACAAGTCCTAGGTTCTGTGGTTTAACCCACAGCGCCACCAATATATACCAAATTAATCATAACCACAGCTTAAAATGCATTATGCTATTTTTAAAAAACAAAATCTGAATTTCAAGTTCCACATTTATTTATTAAATGTATATTCTGACCACCCTCCCAAAGTAGCCCAGGGCAGCAAACCGCAAGTGATAAAATAGTGAAACTATTTTTGAAACTTTGATGCACTGGTATACTGGGGACATATTACATGTTCTCATCTATATGTGTTTCATCTGCCTTTGTTTAAATTTTTGTGAGCCGCCTGGAGTCCAGTTGGGGGGGGAGGCGAGATATATGTGAATAAGAAGAGGAGGAGGAGCAGGGAAGAGAAAGGAAGAAGAGGAGGAGGAGGAGGGGAGAAGGAGAAGAAGAAAGAAGAGAAAGAGAAAGAGAAAGAGGAGAAGAAGAAGAAAAGGAGGGGGAGGAGGGGGAGGAGAAAGAGAAGGTGAAGGAGAACAGACCAGAGAGATCCCATCTAGTCCAGCATCCTGTTTTTCACAGTGGCCAACCAGATGCCCCAATCGGAAGCCCCAGAACAGGACAGGGGGGGGGGTGCAACACCTCATGTTTCCCAGAAGCAGCTATTCAGCGGCAGGTGCATTCCTACCACCCCCATTCAGTTCCTCCTCCGCCCACCAAACGGAGAAATGGAATTACGAAGCTGCCCAGCAGCCGCCCTTCGTGCCCAGGTCTTCCCGGCAGTCCACCGTTCCCGGAGCCCCAGCTGCCGAGCAGCTCCCCCAAGCACAACCTGAGCTCCACGCAGCCCACCCACAGGGGCGTCACCTGAGGAGCTTCTCCTGGTCTCGTTCCAGACGACTCGCCAGGAGGTGGCTGTCTCGGTGGCGCGGGCGGTCATCCCCACAGTCCTCACTGGAGCGTCCGTGTCCTGGAAGTCACGAGCAGAGGACAGTTGGCAAGAGAGCAAGATCAACTCCGGGGGAATTGGGGTGGGTGCTGAGCACTCTAGTTCCGCCCCGCTCCCACAGAACTGCAGTTCCCAGGATTCTTTGTGGGAAGGCCATAGCAGAGCATGGGAGGGCCAACTTATGGTGCAAATCTATGTCCTGAAAAAGCCACTTCCGCCTGCAGAGGAGGTGTGGTTGCGAGCTTCACGCCCAGCCTCCGCCGCGCAATTGGGGGAATCCCCAGCAGCGTCACCTCCTGGCCAGCCAATCGGCTGGCTCTGGGGGTGGGGGTGGCCCTATTTAATGGAGGCGTGGCCAGGGATCTCCCTCTTTTGCCACCTACCAGCTATTCTTGTTTCCCACCCTCCGGCCCTATAAGGTTTTCGTTCCTTGACCTTGCTATGGACCTTGGTTGATCACCATTGAGGGGCCTGGTAGGAATTTTTTCCACTTGGCATATTGGCACCAGCCACTTGGTCTTTGCCTACCTCATAGCAAATCATCACATCATTATTGCAAAAACCAGTTGGTCAATGCTAAATAACACAAACCTAGACAGCATCTTAAAAAGCAGAGACATCATCTTGCCAACAAAGGTCTGTATAGTAAAAACTATGGTTTTCCCAGTAGTGATGTATGGAAGTGAGAGCTGGACCATAAAGAAGGCTGATCGCCGAAGAATTGATGCTTTTGAATTCTGGTGCTGGAGGAGACTCTTGAGAGTCCCACGGACTGCAAGAAGATCAAACCTCTCCATTCTGAAGGTAATCAACCCTGAGTGCTCACTGGAAGGACAGATCGTGAAGCTGAGGCTCCAAGACTTTGGCCACCTCATGAGAAGAGAAGACTCCCTGGAAAAGACCCTGATGTTGGGAAAGATGGAGGGCACAAGGAGAAGGGGACGACAGAGGATGAGGTGGTTGGATAGTGTTCTCGAAGCTACCAGCATGAGTTTGACCAAACTGCGGGAGGCAGTGGAAGACAGGAGTGCCTGGCGTGCTCTGGTCCAGGGGGTCACAAAGAGTCGGACATGACTAAACGACTAAACAACAAAATAACACCAGTAGCACCTAAGTGAACTCTGCCTAATTGCTTTTAAAATAGGATTGGAGGAAGCGAGGGGCAGATTAACAACATAATCCTATGTCTACTCAAAAGTAAATCCTCTTCACTTCCATGGGGTTTACTCCCAAGTAAATGGGATTAGGATTGTAGCCTTGCACTTGGAAAAGTGAGTCTAGGGTGCTGGGAAGGAGCAGATTCAAGGCACTCTCAGAATTTGAGGCGTAAACTGCATTGTTCAGCAGACCAGGGAAGAACGAAACTTGTATAGCTCTTTATATTTAGAAAATAGCTATCAGCACATTTGAATGGCATCATTAACTGCATGTGCACTTTCAGAATTCTTTTCAAAAATTAGTTGATGGACAAAAAATACAATACGCTGCTCTTTCACATTTCAATGCCTCATATGCACACTTGGGGGAAAAAAGAATTGGCACCCAGGCTATAGTCCTAACATGTTCAGAAGTCTTAAATTCATTAAGCAGAGACATACACATTTGATCTGGTTTTGATGTGCACAGCCTCCCAAGAATAAAGGAAATGAAGACCCAAAGGTTCACAAATCAGACAAGCGGGCGCACTGGGAAAAGGAAGGAGAGCCCAATTTCTGCAGACAAAAAGTGGGGCACGATTCTCCTATGAAGGACCACTCTCCCCATCTCTAGTTGTGATTTGTGCACTGGCAGTGGGTTGGCCCTAGATGACCCTTGTGCGTCACTTCCAACTCTACTGGAGCTGAAGACTCCTAAAACAGCAGCTGTATGCGGCGTGGATTTGCTGTGGAACAGCCCTGCTTTGCACTCATTTAAAGGAAAACAAAACAACACACCTTCAGATTGAAGTTACAGGCAGGTAGCCGTGTTGGTCTGCCGTAGTAGAAAAAGAATTTAAAAAATGCTTCTAGTAGCACCTTAGAGACCAGCTAAGTTTGTTATTGGTATGAGCTTTCATGGGTGATACAGTCATCGACAGGTTTACCACACCTATCAGCCAATCACCCATTCCCACCACCCTTCTGAGTACAGTGGACGCTCGGGTTGCGAACGTGATCCGTGCGGGATGCACGTTTGCAACCCGCAGCGGTAGGTCTGTGCATGAGTGGGTTGCGATTCGGCGCTTCTGTGCATGCGCGACCACCGAAACCTGGAAGTATCCCGAAAAAACACAACCTGAAGCATCTGTAACCTGAGGTACGACTGTAATACCACACCCCACCTTCTCACTATACAGTGGTACCTCGGGTTACATACACTTCAGGTTACAGACTCCGATAACCCAGAAATATTACCTCGGGTTAAGAACTTTGCTTCAGGATGAGAACAGAAATTGTGCTCCGGCGGCGCGGCGGCAGCAGGAAGCCCCATTGGCTAAAGTGGTGCTTCAGGTTAAGAACAGTTTCAGGTTAAGAACGGATCTCCAGAACGAATTAAGTTCTTAACCTGAGGTATATAAGTGTCTAGTGACTTCTGTTTCAGTGTATCTGTAGAAGTGTGCATGCACACGAAAGCCGATACCAAGAACAAACTTAGTTGGTCTCTAAGGTGCTACTGGAAGGAATTTTTTATTTTGTTTCGACTTTAGATTGAAGATACAGTATGCTAGAGAAACGTGAAGTGCAACTCGGCAGCTACGCTGTGCAAAATGGCAGGCTGCTTGGTGTTTTGGTGTTCAACGTTCATGCATTTTTGGAGGGTTGAGGTGCATGACGCAATTACTCCCCAGAGATTCCCACAGTCCCTCTGCCCTCTGGAGATGGAAATGTGTATGACTTCACTCTCTCCGCTGCTGAATTTGTCGCTCATTCTGCTGAAAGGAGGCAAACCCTAAAGTATGACGAGTCCAGCTAACATTTTAACAAGGCATCCCAAGAAAGGTTTGTTTGTTTTTAAACCAAATCAAGGAGAAAATCTGTTGCTGATTTTCTAGGTACAGATATTTTCCGCCCTCTAAAAAATAAGTTGAGCGACATCCCAGCAAACAGAGATCAGGAAGCACACAGAGGCTACAAGCAAGGACTCTTGGTGTGAAGAGAGGGAGAGTCACCATTTCTAGAGGGGATCTCCTTTTGCAGGAAAAACAATCTTGTGGCACCTTCAAAGTCTAGAACATGTCTTATGGCTTGATGGGCTCCACTCCATCAGAAGTACAAAGTCCTATCCTGCATTGTAGGTACATATATTAAAGGTAAAGGGACCCCTGACCATTAGGTCCAGTCGTGGCAGACTCTGGGGTTGCGTCGCTCATCTCGCTTTATTGGCCGAGGGAGCTGGCGTACAGCTTCCGGGTCATGTGGCCAACAGGACTAAGCCACTTCTGGCGAACCAGAGCAGTGCACGGAAACACCGTTTACCTTCCCACCGGAGCGGTACCTATTTATCTACTTGCACTTTGACGTGCTTTCGAACTGCTAGGTGGGCAGGAGCAGGGACCGAACAACAGGAGCTCACCCTGTCGCGGGGATTCGAACTGCCGACCTTCCAATCGGCAAGCCCTAGGCTCAGTGGTTTACACCACAGCGCCACCTGCGTAAGGTACATATATTACAGAGTGTTAAACAGTCAGGTCAGAAGGAAATGAAATCATAGAATCAGAGGAGAGGAGATTCGGAAGAGTCAACAAGGGTCATCTAGCCCAACCCTCTGCAGTGCAAGGATGTTTTGCCCAACGTGGGACTCGAATCTGCAAACCTGAGATTAAGAGTACAGTGGTACCTCGGTTTAAGAACTTAATTCGTTCCGGAGGTCCGTTCTTAACCTGAAACTGTCCTTAACCTGAAGCACCACTTTAGCTAATGGAGCCTCCCACTGCCGCCACGTGATTTCTGTTGCCATCCTGAAGCAAAGTTCTTAACCCATGGTACTATTTTTGGGTGAGCGGAATCTGTAACCTGAAGTGTCTGTAACCCAAGGTACCACTGTATTGTGCTCTACTGACTGAGCAGAATGCACACGGGGCTATAATTGCGTCATAAAGGGCTCACTTGCGAAATATTTTCAAAAAACCTCGCTAGTTTTGCTGGCGAAAACACGGAGAGCATATGAGGGACTGACCCTCGCTGCTTTCAGGCTCCCAAACTTCTTTGCCCAGTGACACCAAACCTTCCCTGGAACGCATGCCGGAGTCCACAACCCAAATGTGGAGTGCTTGGTGCCAGCTGATTTGGGGTTATTTTTGCACCTGCTAACTAAGCCCAGCCAACAGGCAGCCTCGCCGCAATGGCGCATCCAGCACACTAACCCATCCCGCCACGCAGTGCATTTTATTTATTTAATGAAAAGCTCAGTCGCTTTTCAGGCGGCTGCTGAGTTGGAGTCAGCCTGGACTCAGTCTCCTGCACACAGACACACACTCCCTGCCACTCTTGCATGGGCCAAAATGGCCTGAAACCAAACAAACAACTGGCGTGGTGTTTATTTTTGCAAGCTACATTATTATTATTCCAAACTATTTGTAGCTGCGGTGGTTCATTGTGATGCCTGACTGCAAAAAATAAGGAGGGTGGATAACAGCCAGCATACTCTTTGCTCTCTCCCCCCCCCCACTTGCTCATAAATGTCACCCACCCCATTCCTGCAACAGGATAGCCCCCCCCCCTGCAATTTACAAGCCGGCAATTGTCTCCGGCAACTCAATGGCCGGTCTTGTCTCGATAAAATACGCCCGGCGTTTGACGCACGAAGCGCCTTCGAGATTCAATCAGTTATGCACAGGCTAGAGCCAGAGGGGTGGGGAGCAACCCTGGCCCCCGTTGCCTCGGCAACCGATGCCCTGCATTAAAGGAGTATAGGTTTACTTGCCAAATACGAGGAGATTAGCCAAGTAAAGCCCTGGGCTTTTCTCTTAAGGGTGGGAGGAAACGGTTCTGAGCATTCAAGCGCCCTCCACTCGGCGCAAGCGAACTAATGTTATTAGCGAAAACGTCTCTTGGCACACCGGGACGAGGGGAAAGGGGGCGGACGTGGCTGGAGAGAAAGCAGGCCTTGTTTTCTTTCTGAAAGCCAATTCCATCGCTTAGCAACCGCCCGGCCAGCCTGGCAGAATGCAAGCCTTGTTTGCAGGCTTTTAGTTCTGCTCAGTAAATTATGTTTAACGCGGCCGGGGAGGGGTGGGCTGCGGTGCAGAGCAAGGGTTGGGGGGCCCTCTCTCCAAACCAGCTCAGACAAACAAATCCCCTCCGTGGGCTCCCAGCCACCACCCCTCCCCGTCTCCTGGCTCCAGTCAAAGCAGTGGGCCGGGGAGGGGGGGTGCTGTGGGAACCGGGTGCGAGGCGGAGCAGGGGGACGTCTGCCAGAAAAAAACGAGGCCCCGGAACAAAAGCGCTGGCCTGACCGTCGGTGGCAGACGGACTGATGGATACGTCCAAGTCTGCCTCTCCCTTTCTGAAGCGCAAAGAGGGAGGGTTCGCTCCGCCAGGCCCAACGCATCTGCCTCGGAGAGCATCAGCAGCGCATCTTGGAGTGGCCAGAGAAGGAAGGAGAGGCAGGCAGGCTGCACGGCAACCAGTGAGCATGGGACGGCGCATGCCTTGCGAGCTGGCGGCAAGGAACGGCATCCTCAGCTGGCTGGAATCCTGCTCCTCTTTACTATACAGTCATACCTCATGTTACGTTTGCTTAAGGTTGCATCCCGCAGCGTAATGGAACAGGTTACTTCCAGGTTTCACCGCTCGCGCATGCGCAGATGCGCAAAATGACATCACGCGCATGCGCAGAAGAGGCAAATCACGACCCGCACGTGTGCAGGTGTGGGTTACGTACTTTTCAGGTTGCGAACAGGCCTCCAGAATGGATCCCGTTCGCAACCAGAGGTACCACTGTAAATTTAAGGAGCGCTCTGCAAATTCTAGAATTAAGATGCCTTCGCTCTTGGTTTTACCTCTCTCACACTCAAATGCATGCACCAGCCCCTCCCAAATCTCAGCAACCTCAGTCGGTATGCAAAAATCCCTTTCTGAGCCAAATCCTGTGTGCATTTTAACAATATGGGTCATTTTTCATGTGGGGCTCCTAAACTTAAAAACTAGCCAGTGGGCAACACGATGGAACCTCGGTTGTCGAACGTAATCCGGTCCAGAAGACCGTTCGACTTCTGAACCATCCAGCAACCGAGGCGCAAAGGGCGGTCAGCAAATTCCATTGAGAAAATGGAGAAACGCACCTCGGAAGCTGTTTGACTTCTGAAAAGCGTTCAAAAACAGAGGCAATTACTTCCGGGTTTTGGGCGTTTAAAAGCCGAAACATTTGGCTACCAAGACTCTCGAAAACTGAGGTTCCTCTGTAAATACTTTTTCTCATGGAGGAGGGAGGTGAAAGACCACGCGGTCTTAATTTTGTGAGAGTTACATCCAGTGATGTTAACACTGCAAAGGCTTTCAGCCTCGACACGGCGCTGCTACACATAATTCACGCTCTAATATTTTGTGCAAAGCTTCTGTTCAATTTGGCAAATGGACCGGACTCCCTGACCCTCAAACCCAACAGTAATGTGAGTTGTCAGTTAATTCTGCTACGGGTTTGATTTTTCATCATGTCTCTCATTCCTTTTCCTTCTCTGTTGCACAGCACACCCATGTACAACTCAAAACCCTGGTGAGGATTTGACGTTTTCATCCCCAAAAAGTTTTTGATTTGAGTTTCTACTGAAATAAGGCTGCATTTTAATGTTGTACGTTAATCTTGTCTTTAAGTTGTATTTTAATTAATGGTTTTTATACCTGGTGTTAGCTGCCCTGAGCCTGGTCTTGGCGCCACCCCGGAAGTCTCCACCCCATGATCACATTTCCACCACCTCGCTAGGAGGAGCCGGTTGCTCAAGATCTCCACATAGGACACATCACAGCGAAGTGATTTCAGGGCCGTTTCCACAAAATGCAGCAAATAGCTATGTCCGGCTTTAAAATAAGAGCAATAATGCAGAGGTCTTGAGCAAGACCTGTTTTTCATTCTTGGGCAAGCTATGGTTAGGCAAAGAACGCTCTTGGACAACAGCTGAACACTGAAAACAGAACAAGTACACACAGAAATGGATTTTACCAGCACCAACAAAAGATCTAGTCTCCATTTTGCCCAGACGCAACTCACTCACTCTAACATCTATCTATCATCTATCGATCTATCTATGTATCTATCATCTATCTATCTATCTATCGTTCAAAATGTACCCGTGTATAATGCAAAATAGCAGGCTGTGCACCGAACGCTGCACTGACACCCAAAAATCAGGTTTATCCTCTACCACAGGGGTCGGCAAAGTTTCTGAGGCTTGGGCCGGATGCTGCGGTGGGCTGGAGTGTGCACGAGCGCTCGCACGCATACGCAAACACTATTTCCGATGCTCCTTCTGGCGCGGAGGAGGTGTGCACAGCTTCCCATTGGCTGCAGGAGCTTTCTGCAGCCAATGGGAAGCTGACTAGCATCACAGAAGGCGGTCCCCGCTCTGCTCTGCGCCGGTTTAGCGTGGCTCACAGGAGCCGACTGAGCGGGCAGCGGGGGTCCATGGGCCAGTTAAATGACCCCCATGGGCCGCTTGTGGCCCATGGGCCTTAGGTTGCCGACCCCTGCTCTACCACCACTGCCAACACATCATTCAGGAACCTAACTTCTACTAGGAGTTCTTGAGGAAGAAGTGTGGCTCTTCAGCACGGCTCAAAGACAATTTTCCTCAAATGACCCAGCAAAGCTGAACAGGGATGCAGATACTCCAGAGGCAGGACCGTGGAACAGGGACTGTCCTGGATAAATATGCACAGCTGGAGTTTATGCCTTTAAAAATTAAAATAAAATACACACGCACACACGGGTTGACAGCCAAGCAAACAGAAAACAAAGCAGTTTTTTTAGGTCCAGTTGCTAGAGCAAGTCTTATTCCTGCCCCCTCCCCAGCAACCACCTCTTTAGACACACACATCAGCTGAATAAACAGGTTTTGTGCTTCACTCCACACCTCCAAACTGGCCAAAAAATGCTGGGCTTTGCCACGGGGTGAACCTGCCAAAAGCCACTGGCCCTGCCTATATCCCAGACCCATCAAAAACCAGCTGAACGCCAGTCTCCTGGCTCGGCCAACACTTCCAATAAATTGCTTTTCTCAAAAAAAGGAGCCAAGTGACCAACATTACAGAGAACTTAAGTGACACACAGACACAACCCTCGCAATTACTCAGGCTAAAAGATGGCTACCGACACCAACAGCAGATTTTCAGCTTGTTTTGATTGACAGTGGTCAAGAAGAGATTTGTTTTTCAAAACGCAGGAGAGACCCAGCTAGAAGGAACCGGCGGTCATTTTGCATCATTCCCTACTGAGCACAGTAGGGCTTTCTCATGAGTAAGCATATATAGGGTCAGGCAGTCTCTCTCATATACAGTGTATACTGCACATATTTTCTCTCTTAAAAATAATAACCGTTTACTCCTTTTTGTGATACGACAGTGACACCCAATGGCCAGTCTAATTCATTGCAAGTTCAGGAGATGGCCTGTTGCATCAGTTTCTACCTCGTGGGAAATAAAAATTTGACCAGCCTCCGCTCAGTATGGGAAGAGCCATGGGTGATTACGGCACCTCTCGTAAAAATTAAATGTGGTAGTTCACAGATAAAGGGGTGCTTGTTTGAGAGAGAAGCTCAGAGCCTTTGAAAAACAAAGGAGAGACCTTCGCAAGTAACCAGCCACATCTCTGCGCAAGGACTTTGGGACGTCTGCAAAGGGCAGAAACAAACACAGACCCCTTTGCATGCTAGGAGAGCTTTCAGACTTAAACATACACCTTTCCAGCCCAGGGAGTTATTACTATTACTATTGGTTATTAAATTTATCAGCCGCCTTCTCTCCCCGCAGGCAACTCAAGGCGTCTTTGCAAAACCACAAAAAAAACCATATATTCTGTAGGATCAATGAGCGGGGTGTGTGTGTGCTGTGAACTCAAAAAGAAAGAATGCTCTTAATTCTGCAACATGAAAATACTGAAATCTGCCTGTAAACTACAAACCCAAATGTCCATAAAGCTCTTTTTTTTTTTTTGCATCGTTCGTTTTGCATCGTCCAGTCCTTGGAATGACCAACAGGCCTTGCTGGGCCCCAGAGCCCCCTCTCATGACCAACAGAAGCCCCCCAGCACATCGCCCCACACCTGCTCGACACTGCAGCACAACGCACCAGTCTTGGCCAACCTAACACTCCCTAGACATTGGGACTACAACGTCTGACTGCCAATCTCAGCCACAGACGTCTAGCTTTGGCAGCAAATTGGGTGAGCTCTGAGGCCCCTTTCTGAATCTATGAACCCACAGCGGTTGTGCCACACCCGCTGGGCACAGCCCCACAAGCAACGCCCACCCAGCCCAATCCATCTAATTCAGGGGTCAGCAACCTAACGCCCATGGGCCACAAACGGCTCATGGGGGGTCATTTAACCGGCCCGTGGACCCCCGTTGCCCACTTGGTTGGCTCCCGTGCAATAATGCAGAGGTCTTGAGCAAGACCTGTTTTTCACTCTTGGGCAAGCTATGGTTAGGCAAAGAACACTCTTGGACAACAGCTGAGCATTAAAAACAGAACAAGACACCCAGAAATGGATTTTCCCAGCACCACCAAAAGAACAAGCCTCCATTTTGCCCAGACACACACTCACTCACTCACTCACTCTATCATCTAAACTCTATCATCCATCTAAACCGGCACAGAGCAGAGCAGGGGACCGCCTTCCGCAATGCTGGCCGACTTCCCATTGGGATATAGCATTTGTGCATGCGCACGCACTCCAGCACACCAATGCGTCTGCGGGACCGCGAACCGGCCCGAGCCACAAAACTTTGCTGACCCCTGATCTAATTCTTGCATTGCAGGGAGTTGCATGAGCTGAGCCTTCGGTTCCCCTCCATCCACCCTACAATTCTTTTTTTAATTTTTTTAAAAATATAAATTCATCTTTATTGATTTAAAATATCATCTTACATATACATTACAAATAGTTACAGGAAAATTAAACACAAAAATATAAAATAAAAAAGATAATATAAAAATAAAAAAGCAAAGAAGAGTTAACAATAAGAGATGAACATTGGCTATAACATCCTGTCTTTTCTAATGTAGTCTTCTGAAAGAAACTTCCAATCATTCTTGTTGTACTTTTTCTATTGTCTTAATTTTATTGCACAGTTTGTTTTATAACTTTTCCTGTATATTTTTCTAGTATATTTATTCTATTTGTTTATTATATACAAGTATCATTCGGTTCTGCTAGGATAACGTCATTTTTACAATATAATCTTATATATTCTTTGAATAATCTCCATTCTCTAAATACTTTTTCATTTGGGGCTCCTCTGATTTTTACCGGTCAGCTTTGCTAATTGAAAGTACTCTAGCTTGAGTGATTGCCAATCTATTACTGTAGGTGTTGTTTCACATTTCCAACTTGTGGCTATCAGTATTCTTGCAGCCGTAACTGAATACATAAGCAGTGGTCTTATATTTTGCTTTATTTCTACTGGCAGTATTCCTAGAAGGAAAATCTCTGGCCTTTCCTACAATTCTACCATCACCTGCTACCCGCCAGAGAATGCCCAGCCACCCTCCCCATCGGGTGACCTACCTTTGACGTTGCCCAGGGAGAGGGCGCGATCACGGTCCGCCAATCCCGGCCCCACCTTGCTGCCACCGCCACTGTTGTCCTTCTGCCTTGCCACAGCCACGGCGATGCCCACGGGGAGGTGACGCACCTCCCCCTCGCCCTGCGACCCGATGCTCTCGCGCCCAAAGGACTTGGCACTCTCGGGACGCTCAGGCTCCTTCTTCAGCTGTTTGCTGGCCTGGTGGGGCAGCAGCTGCTGGATCCTGGCCGAAGCCTGCAGGGCAGGGTCAGCCTTCATGTGCCCCAAACCGCCGAAGGGGCTCTTCTTGCCGCTGCCCGACCGAGCTGCCGCCGCCTCCTTGGCAAAGCTGCCGCTGTACTTGATGAGGCTCTGCATGGCCGAGCCTTCTCCGTGAGAGGTAGGATGGAGGCCTTCTGCGCTCCGAGTCGCCGTCACCACAGTCCTCTGCAGGCCTCCGGGGTCGAGGTACGCCTTCTTGGCTTCCTCCTCCGCCCGGCTGGCCTGGTTGTGCTGTGCCGCCAAGACGGCCATCTGCGTGGTGGCGAAGTTGCCCATGTCGAAAGGCTTCCATTTCTGCTCGGACGGCTTTGGGGGCTGGCCGTGGTCGATGTGCTGCCCCCGGGATGAGGCGGACGACAAAGAAGAAGAGGAAGAGGAGGAAGAACTGTCCAAAGTGCCATAGATCTTCGCCGCGTCCTTGCAGCCGGGCCGCGGAAACCGCTCCCGCTCGCAGGAGCGATGCTCTGACTCCGAGCCCGGCTTGAGCAAGTCTTTGGAGGCGAGGAAGTCGCCCCTGCTTTCGGGGGAGCCGAGCCGGGGCCTGCTGAGGAACGTCTCTGGGGGCCCCTGCTTCCTGAGCGCCGTGGAGGTGGCTCGGATGACGGAGCCCTTCTCGCGCAGAACCTCCATCCTCTTGGCGTCGCCGTGCGCCGCAAAGTCCGGGGGCAGCAGGCTGCGGGCGCCGTCGCCCAGGCACCTCTCGGGCAAGGCCTGGAGGACACCCACCCGGGCGGCCGGCGGGTCCTTCTCCTTCACCTTGCCGCCGCCGTTGTCCCGGGCCTGCGAGGCGATCTGGATGGGCCCGCTGCGCTCGTCATAAGCCTCCACGGAAGGCACAAAGGTGGGTGCGATGACCTTGTGCTCCCTGCCAGCCTCCTTGGCCAGAGGGAAGATGGTATACATGTTGGAATGGACCGGCTGCGGGGGGAAGGTGGAGGAAGCGGGGGCCAGCTTCCCCGGCTGGCCCGGAGAGGGGCAGCTGCAGGCCACGTGCAATGCGGCGGCCCCCGCCCCGGAATCCCCCCTCCGCAGCCGCTCCGAGTGCGAGGAAGGCCTCATGTTCTCGTCGTGCCGCGCGGGGTCCCTGGCGCAGCGGTCCTGCTCCGAGCCCAGCGCTTTCCCCAGAGGGTCCCCTCCGCCGTTGCAGTTGCTGAGCGAGGAGGTCTGCAGCGGGTTCTTGAACTTTGGTTCTCCGCCGTGGGCGCTGCGACTCGGCACGTGCTCAGCCAGGAAGGGGGGCAGCAGCTGCTCCCCGGCCCTGGCACCCTTGTCGGGGGCGCTCACTTTCCTGTCGCTGTCGGGCTTGGCGTCCTGGGTGAGGTCCACCACGCTGTGCGGCCTGGGCTCCTCCCGGGCCTTGCCCTCTTTCTTGGGGCCGGCCAGAAGGACGTCGCCCCGGCATGCCCGCTCCTTGCTGACGTCCCTGGCACCGTCCTTCGAGGCCCTGGGCAGGTGCCCAAGCTCCTTCTCGCGGTGGAGGGCGCTGGGCCCGTGGCCGGCTGCCGTCCTCGAGGGGGGGCCCTGGGGGTGCAAGGGGGGCTGTCCTGCGTGGCCGCCAAGATAAAACCCATCTGCAAAACAAGGAACACACTTAAGCAACCCCAAGCAAGGCGGAGAGCTTGCAAAGGAAACATGATTGCACAGATTCAAAGTGCCACAGGGACCCAAACAATGCGATGATTCCAACGAAATGCGGCATGACTTAATTGTATATGCATAATAATGAAGAACATGGCAGGGATTTGTTTATGGCACAGATTGGCATATAGAGAGCAGAGATGGGTTGGGTTTTTTTGGTTTTTTATTTCACACCATCTGTACCCTGTAACACAGAAAGTAAACAAGTTAATGTAATAAACCAAACACGGCAACGTTAATGGTAAAGTGTATTATAATTTGCCTTGGGTTAGTACCCCGTTATTTCCTAATATTGAAAAGAGTTTATTTTGCTTTGGTTTGTGGGGGGCAGAGTTCTCCGATCCTAATGACTTTCATTTACTTTAGCTTCTGTATGCCTGAGACACTTGCTTTTTCCTTTTCGTGTGGATTAGTATTTTGAAATTCAATAATTAAAAAATGGAAAAATACAACAAAATATCATTGTGTGCCGGGGAACCCCAAGTTGACCTGGCAGGTGGTGGGGAAAAGGGGTTAAGCTTTCTGTCATGCTTGGATATGATTTGCACAATTTCAACCATGTGAGATGCACTCATCCTGCACCATGCAAACGTCTCTATGCACATTCCATATACATTCAACACCATATTCGTCCCATATACATGCAGCCAGTGTGGTGTGGTGGTTAGAGGGCCGTACTAAGAGCTGGGAGAGACCTGGGTTTGAATTCCCCACCTGGCCATGACAAAGCTCAGTGTGTGACCTGGGGCCAGTCACTGCCTCTCTCAGCCTAACCTGCCTCACAGGGTTGTTGCGGGGAGCAAATGCGAGGGATAAGACCATGCGTACCACTGCCTGAAATGGACCAAGCCTTCTGTGACAGAAGTCTTTGAAATTATGCCTGTTTTTGGAGGAAATTGAGGAGAGAGAGAGAAGCTTTTCTCCTCCCCTAGGTCTGGAGGCCACCCAGAAAACAAATTCTGGATGGAGAAATAGGAGTCTGCCCTTCTCCCAGAACAGAAATTCATGCCCCAAGATGGGAGGCAACAAGAGACCAGCTTAGGCAGCTGCAAAAAGGAGGATCAGGTAAATGCAAGGAGAAAGAAGGAGCCATCTCAGGCCACTAGTCCTCATGGTGCCCAGGTGCACTTCCAGGACCAGAGGCACGCAGTCATGTGGCAGCTAGACTGGTGACTGGGAGTGGCTGTTGAGACCGTGTAACACCGGTCCTGAAAGACCTACATTGGCTCCCTGGACGTTTCCGAGCACAATTTGAAGTGTTGGTGCTGACCTTGAAAGCCCTAAACAGCCTCGGTCCAGTAGACCTGAAATAGCATCTCCACCCCCATCATCCAGTCCAGACACTGAGGTCCAGCTCGAAGGGCCTTCTGGCAGTTCCCTCACTGCAAGAAGCCAAGTTACAGGGCCTTCTTGGTGGTGGCACCCGCCCTGTGGAACGCCCTCTTATCAGTCAAAGGAAAAAACAACTACCAAACTTTTAGAAGACATTTGAAGGCAGCCCTGTTTAGGGAAGCTTTTAATATCTGAAGGATATTATTGTATTTTAATATTTTGTTGAAAGCTGCCTAGAGTGGCTGGGGAAACCCAGGCAGATGTGTGGGGTATAAATAAATAAATAAATTATTATTATTATTATTATTATTATTATTATTATTATTATTATTCTCCTCCTCCTCCTCCTCCTCCTCCTCCTTCTTCTTCTCCTCCCAATTAACCTCCATCTCCAAGGCCTGCTCCTATTTAGGGTTGCCATACGTCCAGAATTTCCTTGACAAAGCCAGTATTCGACCTTCGTGAACAGCGCCCTGGCGGAAATCCGGACGTATGAACGCCCTCTTGTCAGATGTCAAAGAGAACTACCACCAAACTTTTAGAAGAAATCTGAAGGCAGCCCTGATTATCATCATCATCAGTGATGGTGAGCAACCACAGGACGGGTTTGTGTGTGTTCTGTATCTGTGCCATTTGGGGGCTTCCCAGGGGCAGTTGGGGGCACCAGACAAAGAGTGAGGGGGAGCCAAACTCACCTTTTGGAGACTCAAAGAGGCTGTGCTGGCCCAGCTGAGCAAGCAAGGGGCTGCCGCTGTTGTGAGGTTCCAGGTGGCTCAGAGGAATGTATGAGGGATACAGACCGTTGGGAAGGTGGGAGAATCCTGGAAAAGAGAGATAGAGGAAAGTCAGGTGTAAACCTTATTATTATTATTATCATTATTATTTATTAAACACATCTATTGGTTTTTAGAAACCCATGCAACTCAAAGTGACACGCAAGAGTAATTAAACGACATCCGTTTAATCCAGCATAGAACACAGCACAGGAACGTTCTAATAATGCATTCCTAATTTTATTATGATTAAGAATAAACAAAATAAACCAAAGATAAAGAGCATGCAGAAATACTGCCACAGCAGGCTGAAAGCAGCATGAAGTTGGATGCTGTCATTGACTTTGTTGTTCCAAAACTTTGCCAAAAAAATGCCCTTTTTCCCCCATGAACCTGTTACGCTGGTTTATATGTATTATTTTGTAATAAGTTGGCTTAGTCGTAAATTACTAAGGATAAAATGTTCTTAATCCATTCAGGTATATTCTCCACCCCGCATTTTTGGTGTTATAATCTTAGCAGCAGTTATTAACACTATTTGTTGATTATTTTCCAGAATAACATCTTTTAGATTATCCAGCAGAAATATTTTGGGTTCTAAGGGTGTAGTTGGATACCCTAACGCTTCAGGGATACTAGCCTGAACGTATTCCCAGAATATTACAAAATATTCAGAAGAAAAAGCATCCACGTTTTTAAACAGGAGTGCTAGGGGTCGTCCCACAAGATCTTGCGAGAGCATCCTAAACCAAAGAGGTTTTAAGCTTCATAGAGTTGCACGAGACCCCCAGAGGTCATCTATTCCAACCCCCTGCGATGCAGGAATCTCATGCCTTGCTTTGATTTAACTTGCGCGATTCCAACCAGCCCTATGGTTGAAATCGAGAAAATGAAATGCTTCTGAGCTGCAAACGCACACAAATGTCCCTCTGTGCACCCCATACATTCAGCACCATGTTCATCTCATGCATTCAGTGAGAGCGGCGTAGAGGTTATTATGTTGGACTCGTATCTAGGAGAGACCAGGGTTCGAATCCCCACTAGGCCATGAAGCTCACTCAGTGGCCCTGAGCTCAGTCACCAACTCTCCTCCTAGCCTGCCTCGGAGGGTTGTTGCGGGGATTGAATGAGGAGGGAGAGAATCTCATGTACCGCCTGGGTGCGGTGGTATTAAATGATGACTGAAACGGGCTAGAATTGCAAAATGGACTATGCCTTCTGCGCCTGAAGTCTTTGAAATTCTGCCTGTTGGGAAAGAGAGAAGCTTTCATCCTCCCCTCGGTCTTGAGGCTACCCAGCAAACAGATTCTGGACAGAGAAAACGAAGGGGGCCCTCATCCCAGAACGTCAGTTTACAGAAATTCCTGTCCCAATATCGGGGGCAACAGGCCACTGACACACCAACTTTGGGGGTGCTGGGGATGCTCGGCATCGACCCTATAGACCTGAAGAAGCGTCTCTACCCCCATCGTTCTGCCCGGACACTGAGGTCCAGCTCTGAGGGCCTTCTGGTGGTTCCCTCCCTGCGAGAAGCAAGGTTTCAGGGAACCAGGAGGGATTCAACCTCAGTCTGTTAGCCGCCATCCATCCCCCAACCGCCTCCAAGCAATGCTTCAAAAGACCAGTCCCTGGAAACCACAGGATGGGAGAATCCTGCGTCCTGGATTCACACAGGCAACTGTTCAACCCCTGCGAGAACGGAGTGCTGGACTGGATGGGCTATTGGCCTGATCCAGCAGGCTTCTCTTATGTCCTTATGACAGATGGCCACCTGTCTGTCTAGAATCATAGAATAGAATAGAATCATAGAGTTGGAAGAGACCACAAGGGCCATCGAGTCCAACCCCCTGCCAAGCAGGAAACACCATCAGAGCACTCCTGACATATGGTTGTCAAGCCTCTGCTTAAAGACCTCCAAAGAAGGAGACTCCACCACACTCCTTGGCAGCAAATTCCACTGTCGAACAGCTCTTACTGTCAGGAAGTTCTTCCTAATGTTTAGGTGGAATCTTCTTTCTTGTAGTTTGGATCCATTGCTCCGTGTCCGCTTCTCTGGAGCAGCAGAAAACAACCTTTCTCCCTCCTCTATGTGACATCCTTTTATATATTTGAACATGGCTATCATATCACCCCTTAACCTCCTCTTCTCGTGGACTCCCTTTCACCCCAGCCAAGGGAAGGAACCAAGTTAAGGTTGCTTTGGCTTGCTGGCTTTTTGCTCTGACCACATCTGCCCTGTCTCCCCCAAAAAGCATGCAGCGTCAGTTAGCGATATTTCACCGAAAAGCAGCAGGCAGGTAGGAACCACGCAACGGAAGCGAGTCTTGCTTAACCCTGCTGCACAACCACGTCTGCCACAACGACGGGCCTGTGGCTGCAGAAGGGAAGCAGGTGCTGTGGCGCATGGCAGCAACATCCTTGCACATGCTTCAGCCTGCTTCCTCCCAAGCGCCCTGCCTGCGCACCACGGCTGGATCCGGCGACAGAGGAAGCACGTCCGCAAGCTTTGAGTGCCTTGTATCTTGAAAGAATGTAACAAATGTGGGTTTCGTGGTCCAGAATGGCAGCAGAATGGTGGTCTTCTGGAGGAACAGGTGGCCGGGTTGGGGGCACAGCTGAACCTGGTGCCTTAGCTGCCCAGGAAACCACAGATCCTTGCAAAATAATGCAGAGGCTGCATTACGCAATCTGAGAACGGGAAACGGATTTGCACAGGCCTCGGAGTTGCAATAAGGAGAACATTAGCTAATGCTCTTCCAGGCTGCATCAACAGAAGTCCAGTGTCCAGATCAAGGGAACTGCTCTATTCTGCCTCGGTCAGACCACATCTGGAGTCCTGTGTTGAGATCTGGGCACCACAATTTAAGAGGTTGACAAGCTAGAAGGTGTGCAGAAGAGGGCAACCAAGAAATATAGTGATAATAATAATTTATTATTTATACCCCGCCCATCTGGCTGGGTTTCCCCAGCCACTCTGGGCGGCTTCCAACAGAACATTAAAATACAATAACCTATTAAACATTAAAAGCTTCCCTGAACAGGGCTGCCTTCAGATGTCTTCTAAAAGTCTGGTAGTCGTTTTTATCTTTGACATCTGGTGGGAGGGCGTTCCACAGGGCGGGTGCCGCCACCAAGAAGGCCCTCTGCCTGGTTCCCTGTGACTTGGCTTCTCGCAGTGAGGGAACCGCCAGAAGGCTCTCGGCACTGGACCTCAGTGTCCGGGCAGAACGATGGGGGTGGAGACGCTCCTTCAGGTACACTGGACTGAATCCGTTTAGGGCTTTCAAGGTCAGCACCAACACTTTGAATTGTGCTCGGAAACATACTGGGAGCCAATGCAGGTCTTTCAGGACCAGTATAATGTGGTCTCGGCGGACACTCCCAGTCACCAGTCTAGCTGCCGCAATCTGGATTAATTGCAGTTTCCGAGTCACCTTCAAAGGTAGCCCCACGTAGAGAGCATTGCAGTAGTCCGAGCGAGAGATAACTAGAGCATGCACCACTCTGGCAAGACAGTCTGGAAGCCAAGCCTTATGAGGAGCGGTTGAGGGAGTTGGGCAGGTTTAGCCTAGAAGTAAAGGAGACTTGAGAGGAGATACGATCAACATCTTCACAAGAGCTGCAAGAGGAAGCAAGCTTGTTTTTTGTTGCTCCGGAGGGTAAAACTCAAACCAATGGATTCAAGTTGCAAGAAAGGAGATTCTGACTGAAATCAGGAAGAACTTTCTGACAGTGAGAGCTGTTTGACAGTGGAACCAACTCCCTCTGGAGGTTGTGGAATCTCATTCATAGGAGGTTGGATGACCGTCTGTCATGGAAACTTCAGCTGAGATCCCTGCATTAAAGGGGGCTGGATTAGATGACCCTCAGCACCCCTTCCCACTCTACTATTCTATGAAAACACATCTAAAAACAGGCAGGCGGGTTCTGCAAAATGCACAGGACCAGTACATTTATCTTTTGGAGTGGGGAACCTTTGGCCCTTCCAAGCGTCATTGAACTACGATTCCCCCCCCCCGGCAGCCCTAGCAAGCATGACTGGCAGCCAGGGATGTTGGGAGCGGTAGTTTACCAA
Source organism: Podarcis filfolensis (assembly GCF_964270895.1). NCBI lineage: Eukaryota > Metazoa > Chordata > Lepidosauria > Squamata > Lacertidae > Podarcis > Podarcis filfolensis. The sequence continues at coordinate 51,074,218 of NC_139616.1, forward strand.
CATCTGGAGGGCCAAAAGTTCCCCACGGCTGACCTGGCGCATTGAGATGAAGGTTCGAATCCACGCTCAGCCACACTGAAGCTCCCTGGATGACCTTGGACCACTCATTGCTCCTCTCTGCCTTCACATATCCCTGTATCTCATTGTGACACTCCTGCTCATGGTTGAATCGCTCGTTCCTCCAGGGTGTTGTAGTGGTTGGATCAACCTTGGGCCTCATGATGGGAGTTGTAGTCCAACAACATCTAGAGACCCACAGTTCAGAAATGCTGGGTTTCGGACTAGGACCCAGGGAGACCCGCGTTCGAATCCTGACTCGGCCATGAGGAACTCTGGGTTGAGCCAGACACTGTGCCTCCTGGTTGAACCTACCTCACAGGGTTGTTGTAGAGATTAAAATGATGAGGCAATAGCCATGTACACTACTTTGAGCTCCCTGGAAATTAAAGTGGGAGATAAGTGCAAATCAATAGATTTGTTGCACCACGACTCTCGGCTAGGCCTCCCAGGTGCTCCTTGGGCACAGGTGGGCATCTAGTCCAATGGCACATTGGTAACACCAGCCCCCCAGGCAACTCCAGGCTTGGAAGAAGATTCGCACATCTTAGAAAAACCTCAAAAGTCCACCAAGTCCAAGCGTCCTCTCTGTCCTTCCTCACAACGAGCAAAAGAAAATATAATAATAATAATAATAATAATAATAATAATAATAATAATAATAATAATTTCTTATTTATCCCCCGCTCATCTGGCTGGGTTTCCCCAGACACTCTGGGCGGCTCCCAAAAGAATATTAAAAGCACAATAAAACATCAAACACTTCCCTAAACAGGGATGCCTTCAGATGTCTTCTAAACATCAGATAGTTGTTTATCTCCTTGACATCTGATGGGAAGGCGTTCCACAGGGCGGGTGCCACCACTGAGAAGGCCCTCTGCCTGGTTCCCTGTAACTTCTTTTCTCACAGGGAGGGAACTGCCAGAAGGCTCTCGGCGCTGGACCTCAATGTCTGGGCAGAACAATGGGGGTGGAGACGCTCCTTCAGATATACTGGGCAGAGGCCGTTTAGGGCTTTAAAGGTCAGCACCAACACTTTGAATTGTGCTCGTAAATGTACTAAATTATTATTATTATTATTATTATTATTATTATTATTATTATTATTACTACTACTACTACTACTACTATCTAAGTGGCAGGTCAACTGTATAAAATATGCATTCTGTGAGAGCTCCTCACCCCATATATGTCCACTTGACTGCTACAGATGCCCCATAATACATGTTCTGCATCTCTAAGAACTCAATTGTTTCGTGTGGCAGCACCTGCACTTTGGAACTCCCTGCCTCTTGATATTATTCCCATTCATGCAGGTTTTGCCATTTACTCCAAAAGGAGAAATAGGCAATGGCTCTCGGCACACACGATGTTAAGTTTTTTTTGGGGGGGGGGGCTTAATTTAAACAGAGGGGCTGGAAAGGAAGTTACACGTATCTTATGGACGACTCGTTTTTTTTCTTCTTCCCTTTTTTAATGGTCTGTAGCTTACCCCTTGGACTGTAGACAGCCGCCTCTGGAATGCTCTGTGGCTTCCAATTCTGTTTTACAAGGAAACTGATCGGCAAGGCGAGAGGAGCCAGGCCAGAACCCCACCCCTCTTTCCTGGAGCAGTTGTTCCAAGAGGAGTTTGGATTCCTTGAAAGCAGAGTCAAGATGCTCATTCCCCCAAGTGGGGGGGGGAGGTAGTCCCAAGTTTGGGGCAAAGGCGGTTTCTGAGAGCCCCCCACCATGTCCTCCTCATTAGCAGCACAAAGGGATGAAAGAGACCCCGCCCAGAGACAGGGGCAGGGGTCTGGAGCCAGAGACTCCTGCAGAATAAGAACACAGAAGAGCCCAGCAGGATCAGGCCCATGGTCCTGCATCCTAGTCTTGCTGTAGCCACCCAAGTGCCTGTGGGAAAACTGCAAGCAGAACAGGGACACCAGAGCCCTCTTCCATCCTGCAGCAGTGAGTTCCAATGTTTTAAGCGAAGTTCTTTTTTTTACCTGTCCTGGATCTTCCAACATTAGGTAAAGGTAAAGGTAAAAGCAGAGACATCACCTTGCCGACAAAGGTCCGTATAGTTAAAGCTATGGTTCTCCCAGTAGTGATGTATGGAAGTGAGAGCTGGACCATAAAGAAGGCTGATCACCGAAAAATGGATGCTTTTGAATTCTGGTGCTGGAGGAGACTCTTGAGAGTCCCATGGACTGCAAGAAGATCCAACCTCTCCATTCTGAAAGAAATCAGCCCTGAGTGCTCCCTGGAAGGACAGATCCTGAAGCTGAGGCTCCAAGACTTTGGCCACCTCATGAGAAGAGAAGACTCTCTGGAAAAGACCCTGATGTTGGGAAAGATGGAGGGCACAAGGAGAAGGGGACGGCAGAGGACGAGATGGTGGGACAGTGTTCTCGAAGCTACAAACATGAGTTTGACCAAACTGCGGGAGGCAGGGGAGGACAGAAGTGCCTGGCGTGCTCTGGTCCATGGGGTCACGAAGAGTCGGACACGACTAAACGACTAAACAACAACAACAACAACAAGCTTCCTTTAGATTTTTATAATTATTTTTTTAATGTGATTTAAATTTTAAAAAATCAGATTTATTTATTTATTTTATCCACCCTGGTTGGAAGGGACCCCCAAGAGTCAATCTAATCCAACCCCCTGCTAAAGCATCCATGGCAGACGGCTATTCAACTTCTGCTTAAAAACCTCCAAGGAAGGAGAGTCCACCATCTCCCAAGGGAGGCTTGTCCCACTGCCCCACAACTCTTGCTTAACACGAGTTCCCGCGTCATGAGAGAAGAGGAAGCCCTGTCCCCTTTCTCCATGCCAGGCGTAATTTTGTAAACCTGTGTCGCCTCAGCCTGGCCTCTTCTCTAAACTAGGAAGTCCTGCGACCGTTCCTCATAGGGCTGCTGCTCCACCCCCTCACTCATTTTGGTGGCCCTTTTCAGAATCTTCTTCCAACCCTTCAAGATCCTTTCTGAGGTGGCCAGAACTGTGCACAGCACCCCAAATGCGGTCGCACCATAGATTAACGTAATGGCGTCAGGATCATGGCAGTTTGATTTTCAATTCCTTTGCTAAACATCTGCTCAGGCATTTGTCTGTCCAAATGATTAGTCCAGGAGCCCATCTGGAGATTATTCTAGGTAAAGGGTAAAGGGACCCCTGACCATTAGGTCCAGTCGTGGCCGACTCTGGGGTTGCGGCGCTCATCTCGCTTTATTGGCTGAGGGAGCCGGTGTACAGCTTCCGGGTCATGTGGCCAGCATGACTAAGCCACTTCTGGCGAACCAGAGCAGCGCACGGAAACGCTGTTTACCTTCCCGCCGGAGTGGTACCTATTTATCTACTTGCACTTTGATGTGCTTTCGAACTGCTAGGTTGGCAGGAGCTGGGACCAAACAACAGGAGCTCACCCCATCGCGGGGGTTCGAACCGCCAACCTTCTGATCAGCAAGTCCTAGGCTCTGTGGTTTAACCCACAGCGCCACCCATGTCCGGAGATTATTCTACCACTGCATTAAACCTGGAGACTGCCCCTCTCGATTAATTTAGATATTGGAAATCCCATGGGGAGGCTATGGGGTTGTGGGACCAGTTTTGGCCCAGATTGGCTGGAAAAGAAACAGGCTGAATGGCTTTCTCCATCCCTGGGAATGTAAGAAAATAAAGAACTTCTGGGAAATGATATATAATGAGATGAAAAAGATGTTGAAATATACATTCTTAAAAAAACCAGAAGCATTTTTACTTGGTATTATAGGCCAAGATATTAATAGACAAGATGTCAAACTGTTCTTATATGCAACAACAGCGGCAAGAGTATTATTAGCCCAGAAATGGAAGCAAGAAGAAATTCCGACGAAAGAAGAATGGCAGACGAAATTAATGGACTACGCAGAATTGGACAAAATGACAGGAAGGATTCGAAACCTGCAAGACCAGAGATTCACAGAAGATTGGAAGAAGTATATGAATTATTTGAAGAGCAACTGTAATCAACAAACTATGCTAGTAGGACTACAAGAAGTTTTGTAAGGAGAAATATACGGAGTGTTACAAAGTAGAAAAAGATAGAGATATTGGTTATGGGTTTGAAATGTAATAGGGAAAATAAGAAATGCATACTAAGAGATTAGACTGGAAAATTTTCAGACAGGACTGATGGAAGTCAAAAAAATTGAGTAAGATGTAAAGGTATGTTTAATTACTGTTGAAAATGATATGTTAAAAAACTAATAAAAATTATATATATATATAAAAAGAATGGCTTTCTCCATCCCTCCCAGCCTTGACCCCTTTCCTATTTGGCAAACCAGCTAGCAGGCACAAAGGCCCCCGACCAGGAAGAAATCGCAACCTTTCCCCCGCTCTCAGACCAGACATTTCATCTGTAGACACAAACAAGAGTTTTGAAACCTCCTAAGGGTTACATAACTCCAAACAACCGCAAGACTTTAGCAATCTTGCTGACCGCGCAGGAGGGCAAGTGGGCCCTGCGACTTCCCAGTCCCAGGAAGGGGGCAAGAAAGGAAATGGATGCAAGGAGGTTTCTGCACACACAGTGATTGGTGTTTGCTGCGCATGCAGGATCTGGGCAAATCTGGGTGCTGGGTCAATTGCAGCTTCGCTCTTCGCTCCCATCTTTGAAAGCACAGCCACCCGCTAGGTCCTTTTTCTTCCATGCGGTTTCTGTTGATTCCTAATCTCATGACCGGATGCTTCCTCTCTTGTTGGTGAGTCAGAGATATATATATATATCTCACAAACACACAAATTAACCCCGCCCTTTCGTGTTTAGAAAGAGGAACAAAGATTAAGATTTCTTTTTCCAGGGACGAGACGGGTGGGTTTGCCAACTTCTTGCAACATCAGCCCTCGCAGGCTCTCCTCCCAATTTCTCCCGAAGTAGGTCAGGCTCATTAACCCCATTCGATGGACAAGGAACACCGAGGAACAAGGGAGGCTTAAATGACTCGTGATTCATCTGAGAGGAGGGGGGACTCGTTCTGCAGAACGCCTGGCTTCGCAGGCACTCCTCCTCCATGGAGAAAGATGACAGGAGCCTGGACTGCGTAGTCCAACACCCTGCTCTGGCCGTGGCCGGCCGCGTCTGCTTGCATTATGTAACACAGCTCAGTCACAGGTGCTGCAGCCTGTATCACCATGACGATATGGGCAGGTGCAGGTCTGCAGCTTCTAAGATGCAAAGCATGTGGAGAGGGGTGCTTCACCTGCCCCACTTCTCTCTCCCCCTGGCATTCACATACCAAGAGCCTGTTGGATCAGACTCATGGTCCTTCTACTTGAGCATCCTCGTCTCTCACGGTGGCCAACCAGCTGCCTGGGTGGAAACTCTCAAGCAGGGCCCAAGCCAAAGGCGCCCCTCCCCTCCTGTGGTTTCCACCAGCTGATATTCAGCACACGGTGAAAAACTAAGATACAGTGGTCCCTTGGTTCTCAAACGCCTTGGTTCTCAAACAACTTGGAACCCAAACACTGCAAACCCGGAAGGAAGCGTTCCGGTTTGTGAACTTTCTTCGGAAGCCAAACATGCTCCGTTTTGAGTGCCACGCTTCCATTTTGAGTGCTACACTGAGTTTTTGCTATTTATTTTGCGTTTTGAAGGAAAATTTCTGACTTGCAAATATGGGAAAATGAAAGATACCCCTCCTTATGGATTTCAATGTTTCCTGAGGTCATTTTGTGTGTTCAGTACAGAAAAGCCAAACAGCTGCAAATTGATCTCTTTCCCGTTGCCCCCTTGTCAAATGTAGTTTCTGGGAGAGTTTCTCCAGAATTTTGCATCCGGTCAACTGACAAAGTGTGGTTTGCCATTAGCCAAATGGCTCGGGAGATAGGCTTGGGGTGGGCTCCCGATCAAAGGGCATTCAATTTCAGTGTTTTAGGAAGCAAAGCAAGTCACCTCCACAAGGTGCATTGCCTAGGATTGAAACCAATGTCCACCAGTGTTCAATCTCTGTACATTGGTACCTTGGTTCTCAAACGCCTTGGTAAACAACTTGGAACCCGAACACTGCAAACCCAGAAGTACAGTGGTGCCTCGCAAGACGAAATTAATTCGTTCCGCGAGTCTTTTCGTCTTGCGATGTTTTTCGTCTTGAGGAGCATGGTCAGTCGCAACTGCACCTCTTCAAGCGGTTTTAAGAAAAAGGGAAACAAACTCGCAAGACGTTTTCATCTTGCGAAGCAAGCCCATAGGCTTGAGAACCAAGGGACCACTGTATCTTTCGTCTTGCGAGTTTTTCGTCTTCCGAGGCATTCGTCTTGCGAGGTACCACTGTAAGTGTTCCGGTTTGTGAACTTTTTTCAGAAGCCAAATGTGCTCCGTTTTGAGTGCCATTTTGAGTGTTACACTGAGATCTGTCTGTTTTTGCTATTTATTTTGCATTTTTGTGGCTTTTTTGTTTTGTTTTTTGTGACTGTGTGGAACCCAGTTCAGCTACTGATTGATTGTGTGACTGCAGCACATTGTTGATTGCTTTCATTTTATGGATCAATGGTCTCATTAGATAGTAAAATTCGTGTTAAATTGCTGTTTTAGGGCTTGTTTTTAAAAGTCTGGAATGGATTAATCCATTTTGCATTACTTTCTATGGGAAAGCGCGCCTTGGTTTTGGAACGCTTTGGTTTTGGAACGGACTTTCGGAATGGATTAAGTTTGAGAACGAGGGTCCCGCTGCATATAAGCTCAGTGTTTTTTTTCTTAAAAAATGTTTAGGGTTATTCTCATTTTGACTCAATGAAATCACCATTTTACAGTTCAAATTGGGAAAAATAAATACAGTCAATGGACAAAAGTACAAAGATTCACAAAAAAAGGTTAGGGGTTTGTGTACCCCCAGAACAAAAAACACTGTATAAGCTAATCGCCAAGTGGCACCTTAAACCTAGATTACGTTCGCTACAATGGAATGTCTAGGCAACTTTTCCTTTTCCAATGATGGTGATGATTAATTCATTTCTAGACCACTTCATATTTAAAACAAATCTCTCCAAGCAGTTTACAACACATTAAAACATCAAATAAAACAATCCAGAATAAAACAAATTCAAGCTTCAAGGAAAACTTCAGCTCCTTCAGTTTTCCCCATATTGATTTACCTGCTCAATTTATAGTGCTGCCCCATAGCAGAAGAACTCTAGGAAGGCAGTGGGGTGCAGTGGTGAGAGTCTCAGACAAAGACCTAGGAGATCAGGGTTCGAATCCCCACTCCGTCATGAAGATCACTGGGTGACCTTTGGCCCGTTACAGCCTCTTAACTTCCCTTGCAGGGTCGTTGTAGGGCTTAACTAAGGGCGAGGGGTAAACCATGTCCTCTCCTTGGAGAAAAAGGTGAATAAGCTCTTTTGCTTACCTGTGTAGGAAAGCTAGAGGGGCCAGCCAGGTGGAGATGCCCATTGCCCACCTGGAATGCAGACATCTTCACAGGGTCGCCATTGGACCCACGCCAGGCGCAAAACCCACCCGGGGAAATTTCTAGCACTATAAATGACCATCTGGGTTCCTTCCGACTCTACAATTCCATGATTCTATGGATGATGGGAGCCTTAAAGAGCAAAACCTGCAGTTTCCCCTGCCCAGCCATCAATTGCACCATTTTCCTAGTAGGTATTTCAAGGGATGCGGGTGACGCTGTGGGTTAAACCACAGAGCCTAGGACTTGCCGATCAGAAGGTCGGTGGTTCGAATCCCCACAACGGGGCGAGCTCCCGTTGCTCAGTCCCAGCTCCTGCCAACCTAGCAGTTCGAAAGCACGTCAAAGTGCAAGTAGATCAAGAGGTACTACTCCGGTGGGAAGGTAAACGGCATTTCCGTGCGCTGCTCTGGTTCGCCAGAAGCGGCTTAGTCATGCTGGCCACATGACCCAGAAGCTGTACGCTGGCTCCCTCGGCCAATAAAGCCAGATGAGCGCCGCAACCCCAGAGTCGGTCACGACTGGACCTAATGGTCAGGGGTCCCTTTAACTTTTTATTTCAAGGGATGGAAGCCTCCTTGAGATTTGCTCGGCAGCTAACTTCCCCTTTCGACGCAGGGAACAGGCAAGGACACGGCTCTGGGAGGCTGCAAAGGGAGCTTTTTTGCCAAACGTCTTTCCCGGGGTCATCCAAGTCCCTCCCGGCCACAGACCCAGAGGCACCATCCGCACCCAGGCAGGGGCAGATGTTTCCACCTTCGACAGAATGCCACCAGCTTGCCAGCATCTCTCCCCCCCCCCAAAAAGCTGTATTTGACCCTCAGGAATAGGCAAGGGAGAGCTTCTCTCGGAGGAAGGCTCCTTGTGGAACTGGAATGTGATGACACAGACGGGTTGGAATCTAGACTCCGTAAGCTTGCGCAGAGGCCAGCTGTGGGTCTCCTGCAAAGAATCCATGATTGATGCTCCACAAAGGCAGCCAGGGAATGAGTTACGGCACCTAGGCAGCTCTGCAAAAAGGGGCAGGAGGAGTATTGGCACAAAAATGGAAGCAAGAAGAATTACAGACGAAAGAAGAATGGAGGATGAAGTTGATGGACTATGCAGAATTAGATAAATTAACAGGAAGGATTCGAAACCTGCAGGACCAGAGATTCTTAGAGGACTGGAGTAAATATATGAACTATTTGAAAAGTAATTGTGATGAACAGATTATGCTAGTAGGACTGCAAGAAGTTTTGTAAGGTGGATTATTTGAAATATTACAAGAAAGACTATGAAGGGAATTATTAGTTAAGGACAATTAAATGCAATATAGAAATTAAGAAATGCAGAATAAGTGATAAAGAACGGAAAATCATCAGAGGTGTTGGCGGAAGTCTAAAACATTGTATAAGATGAGAAGATATGTTGTAAGACTGTTGGAACTGATATGTTAAAAAATCAATAAAAATGTATTTAAAAATGGGGCAGGAGGAGAGGGGGCAATCTCAAAAAGGCACCTTTCCCCTTTGCCTGTTTCCCACGCCACCAAAACCCCAATTCTCCATCCATTTGTCCAATGTGCTCTTAAAGCCACGAAAGCTGGTGGGTATCACTGCCTCCTCCTGTGAGAGGGAGTTCCACAGTCTAACTATGCACTGTGTGAAGATGGACTCTCTCATCGGTTAACACCAGCCAGAATGTTACTGTGACTCTGTCGGTGTCAAAAATCCAGATATATTGAGGTAGGTGCCAAATGGCCCCTGAAATCTAGGTCGCCACAACACAATGTCTTATTTGCCAGGGAGGCTGAACTAGATGACCCTTGGGGTTCCTTCCAACAGTACAATTCTACAATCTCAACTACATTGCTTGACTGCAGCTTGCTCTTGCAACAATTCACTTGTCCCAGTATGCAAGGAGGAGAAACACACACAGTGGAAATGGCATCAACTATGGACTAAGGCAGAGGTTTTTAAACAGTGGTCTGTGAGTTCCATTTGAGTAGCCTTTGGATAGCACAGTTAAATACAGTGGTACCTTGGTTCTCAAACGCCTTGGTACTCAAACAACTTGGAACCCAAAAACTGGAAACCCAAAAATAAGTGTTCCGGTTTGCAAACCTTTTTCGGAAGCCGAACTTCTCCGTTTTGAGGGTTATGCTTCCAATTTGAGTGCCACACTTCTATTTTGAGTGTTACGCTGTCTGTTATTGCTATTTCTTTTGCGTTTTTGTTTTTGTGACTGCGTGGAACACAGTTCAGCTACTGATTGATTGATTGTTTTATGGATTTTTATGGCTCAATGGTCTCTTTAGATAGTAAAATTCATGTTCAATTGCTCTTTTAGGGGTTGTTTTTAAAAATCTGGCATCGATTAATCTATTTTGCATTACTTTCTATGGGAAAGCGTGCCTTGGTTTTGGAACGCTTTGGTTTTGGAACGGATTTCCGGAACGGATTAAGTTTGGGAACCAAGGTACCACTCTATATCTGCACTCAGCCCTGCATTTACTTCCCTTGATGTGATGATGGAGGACTAAGATGCCCAGAGAGGGGTCCCCGATTCATGCAGCAGCGCAGAAGCACAAGACTTGTGTCTTTTGCTGTAAACAAGTCAGCTGCCTTCATTGAGATGCCAGTTGCCAACCTGGCGCCCAGAAATATGCAGGTAGTTGCAACTGGACCCACAGCAGGAGCAAAACACACATGGCGAATTTCAAGCACTGGATTGTATACCTTACAAAGGCAGGACAAATCTGCACAAAGAAAGAGGAAACCACGTCACCATTTCACAGGGGTCAAAACGTGGGGTTACTCTGCTAAATAATTTGGCATTCGCCACTGAGCAAACCCAGAGCCCTGGGTCACACTGCTCTAGAAGAAAGCGAGGTTGCTCTCTCCGTCTCTGGGATTCAACCCGTTCCAAATCGCAGCTGATGCTCTTCCTGCATGAACAACGTTGCAAGTTCAGCCTTTGCTGTGAGGATTGTAAAACATCTTCCCCACACCTAATACCCGGCCTTCAACTGCCATGGTCTTAATTTTCACCCCAGCCTGCTCTCTGAGCCGGTTGTCACTTTGGAAAGTTTAATTTACACAGCCGATCTTATGCCTGCCCCCACCTCGAGAAGCCGGCAGGCTCCAACTGGGCCCCCTCCCCTCCCTGAGGGCAGCAATATCAATTTGACAGGTTGGCTCATCTTCCAGCAGCAACAGAGGCCAGAGCCCTCGACAGAGGCAAGCCAGTCTATTGGGCACAGGCGTGTTTGCAGCATGGCACTGCCAACATCCCAAGTGTGTGGCAAGAGGCTGCCACCTGGAACGGGACCAACGGGGAATGGGAATGTGGGGGCTGAATATAGGCCGCCCGCCCCACCCCCACTCCACCCCTGCATTTCTGGAAGAAGCTTGCGGCAAGATTCTCACATTGGTTTCCGGAGCGACGCTCTCAGCGGTTAGACTGTCAAGCGAATCAATCATTTACCGTCAAATTCAAAGACGGGCGTGATCAGATCTGCCGCTGGCTTTGCATTTGCCACGAAGCAAATTCCGCCGACATGCAACCAATTGCAGACGGCGTGTATCTGGCGATCGTTCGTTCCTGCTGAGGGTTTCTTAATAAAGCACATTTTGACTTCGACATTGCTGCTTTCTTTCTTTTTTTCTTTAAAAAATGAAACCTCTTTAGTTGTAGAGTTTTATTTATCACGCCCTGGGACTGATACAAAATAAACTCTGTGCGTATCTAAAATAACCTCTGCCATGCAAGAGTAATTTATAATTGAGGGAATGGCTGCCTTCGCACATCACATTAAGGCCTGGTTAATGGCCTGCTGTATGCGCCCAGATTGATCCGCCTTCACTCCTTGGCACTAGGCAGCAGGAGCAGCAAACCATGGGCTTGACTTCGTGTTATGCTTGAACCAGGAATTGCTGTTTGCTTCCCTCTGAACAATCCCATATCAGAAGTCGAGGCTTCTTCTCAACGTATCAGCCATGCAAAACAAATTGGGATCCTGCAGGTGGATGTAACTCTAGCGCCAAGGGTCACAGTCAGCTGCTTCCACTCGGCAGAATCATCTGCATGTCTGCGGTTTAGTTTTTCTTAATTATTACAGTGGTACCTCGGGTTACATACACTTCAGGTTACATACACTTCAGGTTACAGACTCCGCTAACCCAGAAATAGTGCTTCAGGTTAAGAACTTTGCTTCAGGATGAGAACAGAAATCGCGCGGTGGCAGCGGGAGGCCCCATTAGCTAAAGTGGTACCTCAGGTTAAGAACAGTTTCAGGTTAAGAACGGACCTCCGGAACGAATTAAGTACTTAACCTGAGGTACCACTGTATTTCTTTATTTGGTTTTTCAGAATAAAATTTTACAGTCATATATTGAACGCAGATCATAAAAACAAGATTGCAAGGAATCTCCTGGACTTCCCTCCTCCCCTTTGTGGGTCCTATTATTAATCATTTCCTCCTGCATCTTTTATGATGATCCAAATCTTTTACATCTCCATTGTGTCCAAAATTCACCATTAAACTACAAGTGATCATTCCAGTCCTACTAACGATGTTAACTGTTTACAATGGTCTTTAAGATTGGGAAATGTTTATTATGTATATACAAAATCATTGTAAACAGCTCAAAACATTAGCAGGATTTTAAACACACTTGCATTGTAACAGAAAATACAGATACTCTAGAAAAATGATAAATTGGAGAAGTATTGATATGTAGTTGGGAATAGAATTAATAGGACCCATGGAAAGGATAGGGGGAAGTCAAGAGATTCAGAGAAATATCAAAATGTGGAATTTTTATGATATTATGATGTAATTCTTTTTCTGTTCTTTTTCCTTCATCTTTCTCTTTTTCAAAATCAATAAAAATCATATTATATTTAAAAAAGAACTCTCTCTCCCTCTCTCTATATATATTTATTCAGAAAAGACCACCCATCAGTTGAGCTGGTGTTGCCCCCATCAAAACAGCCCCAGTTCCCCAAAGTGTAACTTTGAGGGGCAGCAGGAAGGCGGCCAAAGCTTCGGACCAATTCTCATTTGGACTCTTTCCCCAAGGCTCAAAAGAGGGTTGCCAACTTGGCTGAGCCCGCTTGGCCGAAGCTCTTCTGTCTGGCAGTGCCAGTCTTTGGAATGGAGGGCCTTTCCTTCTGCCATGGCAAGAGATCAAACAATCACAGCAGTGACTGTCAGGACTGTTAAGGAAAAATTCTGGGGTGAGAGACTACTCAACAACCCAAGCTCATCAGGGTCTCCCGTGGGTCCATGCATCTAGTTACAGGTAGGTAGCCGTGTTGGTCTGCAGTAGTCAAAACAAACAAAAAAATTCCTTCCAGTAGCACCTTAAAGGTAAAAGTAAAGGGACCCCTGACCATTAGGTCCAGTCGTGGCCGACCCTGGGGTTGCGGCACTCATCTCGCTTTATTGGCCGAGGGAGCCAGCGTACATCTTCCGGGTCATGTGGCCAGCATGACTAAGCCGCTTCTGGCGAACCAGAGCAGTGCACATAAACACCGTTTACCTTCCCGCCGGAGCAGTACCTATTTATCTACTTGCACTTTGACGTGCTTTCAAACTGCTAGGTTGGCAGGAGCTGGGGTCGAGCAACGGGAGCTCACTCTGTCGTGGGGATTCGAACCGCCGACCTTCTGATCGGCAAGTCCTAGGCTCTGTGGTTTAACCCACAGTGCCACCCGCGTCCCACCTTAGAGACCAACTAAGTTTGTTATTGGTATGAGCTTTTGTGTGCATGCACACTTCTTCAGTGTCCATGCAGTCAGTAAAAGAAGGAAGTTCCAGCCAAGTCATTTGGAGCAAAACAGTGGTCAGTAGACCATGATCTTTATTGTTGCACAACAGGTCCCCACAGGAGTAAGAACCCCGAACACGGGGTGACATCCTCTTTTAAAACTTCCCTCTTTCCCGCAGAATACATTTCAAGCAGCATCACTGATACATCATCACTACATCAGTAGCATGTCACAAATGGGGAGGGGTATACAAGGGTGACACAAGTTCAACATGAGGTCACTTGATCAGACCCCTTCCCCAACACCTCTTAAGTCCCCACCACTGGAAGAACAATAAAACTCTTGACGTCTCCTTGCCCTCAGGACTTGTCTGGAAATGGGCTTCCAGAACACCTGACTTGCTCAACTGCCTCTGCGGATGTCTAGTGTTCCCCCTTGGTCACTCCCTGGGTGGGGGGCTGTGGATGTGCTCTCACGCTTGGGGAATTATGGCGGGATGCCCGGTTTCTGCTGCCTACGGGACTTCCTTGCTTCTTGGTTCATGGAGGGAGGTGGAGCCCAAATTCCCCTTTCTTTAAGGGTTAAATGGTGTTGGAAAGTTAAAGTATGGCTTTTCTACAAATTTATAAACCTAAGTACAGTGGTACCTCGAGTTACAGACGCTTCAGGTTACAAATTCCACTAACCCAGAAATAGTACCTCGGTATAGAACTTGGCTTCAGGATGAGAACAGAAACCGTGCTCTGGCGGCACAGCAGCAGCAGGAGGCCCCATTAGCTAAAGTGGTGCTTCAGGTTAAGAACAGTTTCAGGTTAAGAACGGACCTCCGGAACGAATTAAGTTCTTAACCCAAGGTACCACTGTATCTTCCCTGAGCTGTCAAGTTGAAAGGATACATTCAGGCATAATATTTGTAGCACTGCAACAACTTTAAAGATGTGCCCCTCCCCCATGTAATTTCCGTAACAGGACGCTCAGAGAAGCAAGACGATACGATCATCTTTATTGTCATTGTCCCATACAGAACAAGGAAATTTAAGAAATCTACATCAGACATTCAAAACCCAACACACCTGCTATCCGAGAAAAGTTCATAAACCGGAACACTTACTTCTGGTTTTGCAGTGTTTGGGTTCCAAGTTGTTTGAGAACCAAGGCATTTGAGAACCAAGGTACCACTGTAGTCCATCGTGGCCAGTCATTTGCATCCTCCATGCATTTTGTCTAATCCCCTTTTAAACCCACCTCTGGAGGAGGCCAGTTTGCAGGGGAAGGCAGAGAAGGGCTGTAGCTGTTCAGCTCCCAGCTCCAACCCCTGGGCTGCATCTCCAGGTGGGGCTGGGAGAGAAACCCCCAGAGACCTGTACTGCTGCCAGCCCGTGTAAGCAGCACTGAGCTAGGCAGACCCAGGGTCTCAGTCAGAAAAAGGCAGCTGCCTGTGTTCCTGTGCAAAGAGCAACTTTTTTGCCTAAGTTGCAAGCACCTTTTCAGAACAGCATTGCCACTCAAAAGGCGGGAGGAGACAGGGAAAGGAGTGACAAAGGCCCAGTCCCGGTTCTGGCTCCTGACCATCACTCGTAAATATTGACGGCTGCCCATTGGGCTCCGGGATTTGATTTCCCGAGGGGAGGGGCAGCTGCCAATGCCATGGAAGTGCGCTTCACCTGCCAGTGATCTGATCTTAAGTCGCCAGAGCTGGAAAGAGATCTGTGTGTCCCCCACCTTCGGGGCTTGGCTAATGAGCCTGGGGGGGAGAGAGATGGAAATCGCTCTCTTGCTGTGTGACGGAAGGGGTCGCTGCTCGCCACCAGAAACTTGGCACGGGCAGAGGGCACGCCAGGCACCAGCAGCACTCAGAGTAACAGAATCAACTGCCAAGTTGGAGGGGACCCCAGAGGTTCTCTAGCCCACCCCACCCCACCCCTGCAATGCAGTCACCACAAACTTCTGTGCCACTCGGCTGGCCTTTGAGGAAAGAGTAGGTTGCGACAACAGCCGCACGGGTGCTACTAGCCCAGAGATGGAAAGAAGACAAAGTCCGTACTTGGCAAACCAAGCCGATGGATAATAATAATAATAATAATAATTATTATTATTATTATTATTATTATTATTATTATTATTATTTATACCCCGCCCATCTGGCTGAGTTTCCCCAGCCACTCTGGGCGGCTCCCAATCGAGTGTTAAATGGCAAAACTAGAAATGACAAAACTGACCGCTCAGGAACCAAGAAGACAAAAACTTCAAGAATGAATAGGGGGGAAAATATTATTTAATTTAGGAGACCACTGTAAGCAGATGAAAACATTAGCAGGATTTTAATAACACTTGTAATGTAACAATCACTGTGGACAATAGGGAGAGATACAAAATATGGATTATGAAATAATATGCAGTTGAAAATGTTGACAATAAGACCCATGGAAGGGATGGTGGGAAGTCAGAAGATTCAGAGAAATCTCTAAATATGGATGTGTATTTGGTATTGTTATAACTTTACACTTGTAAAATCAAATAAAAATTATTTTCAACAGCAACAAAAAAGAGGAAAGGGTAGGTTCCCCCTTTTCCTTGAAGGTGGAACATCAGTGCCTTTTTGGTCTAGAAATGTATACTTGATCATTTTGGTGCCCTTTTTCCAAACTTTTTCCAACTCTAAACTATCCTTTTTGAGGTGAGGTGACCAGAATTGGCCACAGCATTCCAATGCAGCCACACTATAGATATGTATAACAACATTAGGATATTGGCAGGGTTTTTTTTCCAGCGCACACTATCCTGGGAATAACCTACACGAAATGTGATGCAACTTATTTCTTACATAGGAGTGCACTGTGCTTGCATAGGAGCAAAGGACTGGGTCGCTGGCATCCACCATCCACCCAAATTTCTTGAGCCCCAGTCACAGCCAAAGCATCTGTGCGTACCATGCAAACCCAGTGCGAATAAATATAGGGTAAACCTGATTAAATAAGGTTTGGCGCGCCCGTCAGTAGGAATTCCAAAACTGATCAAAAGGGAAATGCACAATCAAAGATGAGGCCATGCGGATCAAGTTATGCAAACATCATGCAAATTTTTAACAGCACAGCCCTCTGGCGGCAGCGGGGGCTGTGGCGAGGAGCAGAATCCTTGCACTTTTGCCAAGCTCAAAATTGCAAAAGCTTGGGCCACCCAGCAGCACACATTTCGTGCACTCAAGTATTGCGACCTGCAGTTCAGGCCTGATGGGGTAGGGCTGGGCTGGGTGATATATTGATATATCATCCAAAGCCAGTTAGCAGTCCGTATCGGGCTATTGGCTTCACAGTTTTTCACCAGGCAATATACAGTGGTACCTCTGGATATACACACCTCTGGTTGCGTATCCTTCAGGATGCGAACGCGCCGAAACCCAGAAGCATTTTCCCAGGTTACGCCGCGCACACATGTGCTGAAACACTCTAGGCGCCGCACGCATGTGCAGAACAAGCACCTCCAGTTGCGAATTCCTCAAGATCCGAACGGAGCTCCGGAACAGATCCAATGCACAACCGGAGGGACCACTGTACAGTGGTACCTCGGTTTAAGTACTTAAGAATGGACCTCCGGAACGAATTAACCTGAAACTGTTCTTAACCTGAAGCACCACTTTAGCTAATGGGGCCTCCCGCTGCAGCCACGCCGCCGGAGCACAATTTCTGTTCTCATCCTGAAGCAAAGTTCTTAACCTGAGGTACTATTTCTGGGTTAGCGGAGTCTGTAACCTGAAGCGTATGTAACCTGAAGCGTATGTAACCCGAGGTACCACTGTATCGCAAATCAGGATGTGTGTGTGTTAAGCAAAAATCACAATGTGAGGGAAAATGTGAAGTCAGCCTATGCTTCTCTCGATTCCTGCAACTCCTGTGAACTCTATTGGCTCAGCTCTCCCCTGACCTGCAGGGAGCAGCAAATCGCAAGAGTAGGCGCTGGCAGAAATCACGATGCAGGAAAAACCGTGAAGCCAGCCAACGCCTCTACATAGCTCCATCCTTACATCGTGATATATCGGTAAACAAGATGTTTAGATGGTGATACAGTGGTGCCTCGCAAGACGAAATTAATTCGTTCCGCGAGTCTTTTCGTCTTGCGATGTTTTTCGTCTTGCAAAGCATAGTCCGTCGCAACTGCGCCTCTTCAAGCGGCTTTAAGAAAAAAGCGAACAAACTCGCAAGACGTTTTCGTCTTGCGAAGCAAGCCCATAGGGAAAATCGTCTAGCGAAGCAACGCAAAAACCGAAAAACCCTTTCGTCTTGCGCGTTTTTCGTTTTGCGAGGCATTCATCTTGCGGGGCACCACTATATATGGCAATGTTGAAAACCATATATCGCCCAGCCCTACACCAGGGACTAGGAGAATCCGTGCTGCTCATTCCAGAATGGCACAAACTGGGTGTTTGAGTCTCCTCAGAGCGTCTCACCTTGGCCAGGTAAAGGCCCAGATATTCCACCAGGTGCAAAATGGAGGCAAGCGAAAGGTAAGGGGAGCTGAAGCAGCAGCAAACAATAATAATAATAAAAAGATTTAAAGCAGCTTACTTAAAGAAGGACAAAGGCCTCATACATTATTACTTATAACTCTATTTATTTATTGCATTTATATTATATTGCATTTTCCTCCAAGGAGCTCAAGCTAGCATTCTCCCTCCCTGCCCCCCCCCATTTCATTCTCAACAACCCTGTGAGGTAGGTTAGGCAGAGAGGCATCTGATTGGCTCTCAAGGTGAGCTTCATGACCTGGTGAGCATTTGAACCCTGCTTTCCCAGGTCCCAACCTGACACGCTCCCCGCTACACCACACTAACTCTAGCACCGACAATGCATATGGCTTTTTGCAGGATCATCATAAGCAACAGGAATAGGCCCCTGCCCCAGGGAGGTTACAGTTACCGCAACCAGCAAGGTAGACTGGTGATCAGCCCCCCACCTTGCCTACCACACGGGGTTGTTGCAGCAGTAAAGGGAGAATAACCCCCACATGAGTTGCCGCCCTGCACTCCTAGGGCGGGATGCAAACATAATAAACATTAATTGCTTAATTGCTTAATCATTTTAAAGCCAGGAGAGTTAATCGGCTAAAAAAGTCTTTAAGCCGTTGGCCTGCCTGGCTGGGGCATGCAGGAGGGAAGGCAAGTGAGGAAAAAGCCCAACCCAGGGCTGACGGTCTTGCTTATGTGACAACCACATGCAAGCAAACATCTTGCAAAAGCCTCACCACTGCAACCCGTCTGTAACCTCCAGAATGTCAGTTTCTGCAGGAATAACTAGATCAGGGTTTGGCAAACTATGGCCCGTGGGCCGGATCTGGCCCAATTGCCCTCTGGATCCAGCCCACGAACTGTTCTGCAATCGCAATGGTGCGATTGCCATTTTTTTAAAACAAAAAATTCGGCTGCCATTTCTTTGCAATTTCCTTCCCTCCCTCCATCCCTCTTCCTGACTTCTCCCCGCCCTGTGGAGGAAGGGGGCCGGGCTTTGATAGGAAGGGGAGGGGCTGGGGGAGAGAGAGGGGAGAGAGAAGCCCCCTCTGCCACATGCATCTCCGGCCCGCCACTAGGTCTGGGGGACAGTGAACCGGCCCCTTCCCAAAAAAGTTTGCTGACCCCTGAACTAGATGCACAAACAGAAGATGAGAGACACGGACCAGGCTTGCCAGTAGTACATGGAACAAGGATCCAGGGGTCTCAGTGGATCACAAGCTTAACGTGAGTCCAGAGTGTGATGCAGCAGCAAAAAAAAAGCTCATGCTATTCTAGGCTGCATCAAGAGAAGCATAGTGTCCAGATGAAAGAAAGTAATAGAACCACTCTATTCTGCCTTAGTCAGACCACACCTGGAATACTGTGTCCAGATCTGGGCGCCACAATTTAAGAAGGATATTTATTGACTAGCTGGAACATGTGCAGAGGAGGGCAACCGAGATGATCAAGGGCAGGGGTCAGCAAACTGTTTCAGCAGGGGGCTGGTCCACTGCCCCTCAGACCTTGTGGGGGGCTGAACTATATTTTTTTGAGGGGGATGAACGAATTCCTGTGCCCCACAAATAACCCAGAGATGCATTTTAAGTAAAAGGACACATTCTACTCATGTAAAAACATGCTGATTCCTGGACCGTCCACGGGCTGGATTGAGAAGGTGACTGGGCCGGATCCGGCCCCCGGGCCTTAGTTTGCCTACCCATGATCAAGGGTCTGCAAACCAAGCCTTAGGAGGAACGGTTGAAGGAGCTGGGCATGTTTAGCCTGGAGACTGAGAGGAGATAAGATAGCCATCTTCAAATACCTCAAGGGAGCAAGCTTGTTTTCTCCTGCTCTGGAGGGTAGGACTCGAACCCATGGCATCAAGTTACAAGAAAGGAGATTCCAACTCAAGAAAAACTTTATGGCATTAAGAGCTGTTGGACAGTGGAACGGTCTTCCCTTGGGAAGCTGTGCCTACTCTCCTTCCTTAGAGGTTTTTAAGCAGATGCGCGGTCCTCTACCAGAGATGCTTTAGTTGAAATTCCTGCACTGGAGGGGGCTGGACTAGTCAGGGGTCAGCAAACTGTTTCAGCAGGGGCCGATCCACCATCCCTCAGACCTTGCGGGGGGCCGGACTATATTTTGAAGGGGAAAATAATAATGTACAAATTCCTATGCCCCACAAATAACCCAGAGATGCATTTTAAATAAAAGGACACATTCTACTCATGTAAAAACATGCTGATTCCTGGACCGTCCGCGGGCCGGATTGAGAAGGCAATTGAGCCGGATCCAGCCCCCGGGCCTTAGTTTGCCTACCCATGGACTAGATGACCCAACTGTACAATTATATAATGCGCTCTTCTGTGGGGCTGTCCTGAGGAAGCTGCAACTAATGTGGCAATGTTGATGCTCAGCTGTGGACCAGAACTGCTAACTGTGCTTGCATAGCCACCCCTTTAACATTACAAACTTCATTGAAAATCTTTAAAACAATTACCAAGCATAAATTGTTATCTTGCAGGACAAATACATGTACCATATGTTAAGTCTCGTGTGCACTCATCCACACAGCATAAAAACAGACTTGGACAATCTTAAAAGAGCTGTACTCTGGTGCCGTCAGTATAATCCTGGACCAGGTTTATGGTTCTTCCACCAACTTACAAAACCCCAAACCATCTAGGACCGGGCTGCCTCAAGGAAACCCTTTCCCCATATCATCCTGCCCCTATTCCTGTGGTCAGCTTGGAAGGAGCAACCAGCTACGCCATTGCCTGCAGAGGTCCATCAAGAGGCAACCAGAGACAGGGCCTTTTCTGCAGTGGCCTCCTCTCTAAGGAACAATCTCCCCCCTGGTGAAATTCCAGCGCTAGCCGAACACACACGGACTCTCCAGAGCAGGGGTCGGCAACCTAAGGCCCCTGGGCCATTGTGGCCCATGGAGGATGTTTAACCAGCCCATGGACCCCTGTTGCCCGCTCGGTTGGCTCTCATGCGCCGCGCTAAACCAGCGCGGAGCAGAGCAGGGACCGCCTTCTGCGATGATGGCCGGCTTCCCATTGGCTGCAGGAAGCTCCTGCAGCCAATGGGAAGCTGCGCACGCCTGCTCCATGCCGGAAGGAGCACCAGAAATAGTGTTTGCGCCTGTGTGCATGCATGCACACTCCGGCCCACCGCGGCGTCTGTGGGACCGTGAACCGGCCCAAGCCACAAAAACTTTGCTGACCCCTGCTCCAGATGGCAAATAATGCCAGCCTGCTCCTAACCTATCAGTTTGCGATTTTCTGCGTTTGCAATTGTTATCATACACATGTTGGTTTTATTGGTCCTTCTAAAAAAATATTGCGTTGCACACTGCTTTGTGATTTTGCAACCAACAGCAGAATCATAGAACCTTAGAGCTGGAAGGGACTCAAGGGTCATTGAGTCTAGAAGTGTGACATTTTTCAATAAACAAATAAATGAGAAATGTTGTGGGAGGCAAGGAGCCCCCAACCACAGAGAGGGGAGGCAAGGGATTTTGGAAGAGAGGTGTTATCGTTCTCAACCTGGCTCCCCCCAGAGGTTTTGAGCTATGGCTCCCATCAGCCCCAGACAGCCCATCACCGAACCTTATTATTATAATCATTATAATTATCATGTATTGCTTTATTTATTACCCAACCTTCCCCCTAAGGTCCCAGGGCGGGTTACAGCATTAAAAACAATAATTCTATTTCCTTGCTAATTGAGCGGTTTTAAATGTGTACTGCATATTTAACCTCCTTAGTAACGTTTGATTTTGAAATCTTTAAGATAAATTCATTTTAATTTCGCAGCGTTGAATTCTCTGTACTTGACCTTCGTGCGTATTGTCTAATCCTGAAATCTTTAAGATAATATTTTAGTTTCCTGTTCATTACATTGCCTCGAACGTATATTTTGTGTTTGATCTCCTCCTGCAATGTTTGTTTAGCGATACTTTATCTAGTGTTTTGATGTCAGCTGTAAACCGCTTTGAGATTTTTTTCCTCCCCTCCTTAAAAACAAAGCAGAATAGAAATGAAATGGAGGTTAATGTTAAAAACAATTTAAAACAACCGGCAACCATGAAAATAGTGTGGGTCCTAAAATCATACATCTCAGCAGTCTAGATCCAGGGTAGTTTATGGGAGTTTATTTAATTTATTTGACGTATTTATATCACGCCTTTCTCCCAAGCTGGGCTTCGAGGCAGCTTTAAAACCACAGAATTGTAGAATAGAAGGGGATACCAAGGATCATCCAGCCAACCCCCAAGAATACAAGAACTCAAACAAGAAGAACTACCAACGAAAGAAGAACGGCAAATGAAAGTAATGGACTATGCAGAATTAGATAAATTAACAGGAAGGATTCGAAACCTGCGGGATCAGAGATTTTTAGAGGACTGGAGTAAATATTTGTATTATTTGAAAAGCAATTGTAATAAACAAATTAACGCTAGTAGGATTGCAAGAAGTTCTGTAAGAAGGATTTTGTGAAATATTGCAAGGAAGACTTTGAAAAGAATTATTGGTTAATCACAATTAAAAGTAATAGAGAAATTAGGAAATGCAGAACAAGTGATAAAGAACGGAAAACCTTCAGAGGTTGTTGACGGAAGTCTAAAATATTGTATAAGATAAGAAGTTATGTTAAATGATTGTTGGAAATGATATGTTGATAGATAGATAGATAGATAGATAGATAGATAGATAGATAGATAGATAGATGATAGATAGATAGATAGAATACAAGAACCTCAATTTAAAAACATCGCTACGAAATAATAGAAACAAACCAATTGCAATACATTAACTGCATTTAAAACGGGCATTAAAATACAGTTTACCGTGACAGCAGCCTAGCAGGCAGCGTTAGAAACTCAGATATCTCTAAGCTATCCACCAAATGGAACCTTAAACCTGGGTTGTGGTCGCGACAACAGAACAGCTAGACATTATTTTTTTACAGAGAGAGGATTATTATTATTATTATTATTATTATTATTATTATTATTATTACTCATTTCATTTCTATACTTTTTCACACACATATATATTATATTTTATTCCTTTTCCAGATTGAAAGTGACATTTGTTACCGAGTTATATTCCAGTTCAGCAAAAGAAGCCACTTCCCTCTCAACCCGCCATCGATGTTTAGAACCCAAATTGCATACAATTGCATTTTAAGATTCCGTCTCACCTAATTTCATCCTCTTTAAGATGTTTCTTAATATATTCTGCTGTTTTCTTACCCCTTTACAGTTTAAAGAGAAAAAATCCCAAAGCGGTTTACAGCACATTAAAACATCATCAAAGAAAGCAATCCAGAATAAAACAAATCCAAGCTCCAAGGAATATATTTCAGATCCTTCTCTAAGAGACATTTTGTGCTCCTCATATTTATTTGCCTGCTTAATTTATAGAGCTGCCCCACAGCAGAAGGACTCTGGGAAGGCAGCGGGGTGTAGTGGTTAGAGGGTCAGAGGAGGACCTGGGAGATCAGGGTTCGAATCCCCACTCACTGGGTGACCTTGGAGTCAGTCACAGCCTCTTAGCCTACCTCACAGGGTTGTTGTAGAGATTAAATGAGGAGGGAGGTGAACCATGGAGAAAAAGGTGGGAGAAAATTGCAACGAATAAATAAGCTCTTCTGCCCGGTTGAGATGTCAGGCACCAATCCGGCATCTAGAGATCTCCATGTGGGCACAACTGGACCCACGCAAGTCGCAAAACATGCCTGGCGCATGGGGGATTCCTAACCCTGCCAGTAGGTCAGCACCTCCTAGCCCTTAATTTCCAAAGGCCTGTGTGAACAGGAAGGGTGACAGAGAGAGAGGCCAGCCTGACCTCTCTTGGGAGGGAATCTCACAATATGGGGGGCAGCTGCAGAAAAGGCCCTGTCTCTCTCAGGTCACCACCAACCATGCCTCCGATGGGACCGAGAGAAGATGCTCTCCCGAGGCTTGCAACACCTGGACAGGTTTGTAGGAGGAGACACCATACTGGGCTTTTTAGGTCGTAATTTGGACTCGTGCACAGGTTAGGGACAAAGCATTTGGCACAGCGGTTCTCAACCTGTGGGTCCCCAGCTGAGCTACAACTCCCATCATCCCTGAGCTCTGGCCTTGCTAGCTAGGGGTGATGGAAGTTGTAGTTCAACAACATCTGGGGACCCACAGGTTGAGAAAGGCTGATTTAGCACCAGACTGCGGCAGCCTGACCCAATGCAGTCCCCAAAGCCTGCAGGAACAGACCCAAGAACCTGGAGCTGGAACCCCCAGATCCAGCCACTGACCTAGGGACCCTTGGTTTGTAGGACACAAACAGTGGGTCTGAGCTGACCCTCCCTGCCTTGACCCAGATAGCAGGTGTGTACACACAGAGAGAGAGTTACGCGCACCGATTTATGCATCTGTGTACATTAATAAAGAACTGGGCGCGACGCAGACATGAATTCATAATGCAGACAAACCGCATCTCTCTGCCGTGTGCATTCCACACCCACCGCTGCTTTCACCTCTGTTATGCAAGGCCATTCAAAAAAATGAAAGGAAAATCTGAGTAGTTCTGACTCCCCAGAGGACAGACTGCCTTGTTCTGTCTTTTGTGTGTGTGAGTGTGTGGTTTTTATAGAGAGAAACAACAACAACAAATCCATCCATCCAGGAATTACATTTTGCAAACAAGGCTGTAACGTTTACTAGCCAATAAAGCTGCGTTTTCCACAGCTCTCCCTGCAACATTCCAGCTGCAATTGTTTGTGGCCCAATGGCTGCCGAACGAAGAGTCATTCACTCACAGTCATGGTTCCAGCTTGCAAAACCTTCCTCCCTGGTCACCCAGAAGCCAGTCAGACTCGCCACAGGCAAGCGCCCAAAGGTTTGTCCAAAGGCCAGAATAAGGCATCCTTTGATCTTTGGAAGGCTGCGCATGAAGCACACCAGTGCTCTTTGGACACCAAATTCTGCAGTTATGGCTGGAAAGAGGTTTCCACACTGCCAAGTGTTGCCCCAGTTTCCCCATACCTGCTCACTGTACGTAAATCTAAGCACACGGAAACAAATATTATCGTTTTCACGTATTTCTACAAGAAGCAACAATCAATATTGATCGGAACTTTGCTTTGCGTCTTTCAGCATACATATATTGATGATCTACCAGAACTGTATCACTATACAACAGAACCCAGAGAAAAATACTGATCTTCCTCATCCACAGCACAAGACACAAACCCCTTTTTCTTTATGGGAATGAGAGGGGAAAATCCACTCCTTGGTTATATCTGGATAATAATAATAATAATAATAATAATAATAATAAATTTTATTTATACCCCACCTTCTCCGGCCAGAGCTGGGCTCAGGGTGGCTAACACCAGTAAAATTACAGTAAAAACATAATGGGGGGGGACCAATTTAAAATACAAGTGAAAATGCAATTTAAAATGCGGCCTCATTTTAAAAGTAGCCCATAGATCAAAACCATAAGGGGAGGGAAACATAAGGGTCAGACTGAGTCCAAACCAAAGGCCAGGCGGAACAGCTCTGTCTTGCAGGCCCTGCGGAAAGATGTCAAGTCCCGCAGGGCCCTGGTCTCTTGTGACGGAGCGTTCCACCAAGTCGGGGCCAGTACTGAAAAGGCCCTGGCCCTAGTTGAGACCAACCTAACCACCTTGCAACCTGGGACCTCCAAGGTGTTGTCATTTGTGGACCTTAAGGTCCTCCGTGGGGCATACCAGGAGAGGCGGTCCCATAGGTATCACATTGAAGCAAGCTTTCAGGACCATCAGCTCAAAAACAGGCAGGTAAGTCTCGATCATGGCTTATTCCACTGCGGTCAGGGGTTCTTATTGCATTTGAAGACCACCTTTTTCTCCAAGAAGGGCGTGGCTCCCTCCCCCCCACGTTAATCCCTTCAATGACCCTGCGAGGTAGGCTAGGAGGCTGTGACCAACTCCAAGGATTCTTGATGGAGTGGAGATTTGAACCCAGATCTCATTGGTCCTCATTTAACCCTCTAACCCAGACACCCCAAAACTCGGCCCTCCAGCTGTTTTGGGACTACAGTTCCCATCATCCCTGACCACTGCTCCTGTTAGCTAGGGATGATGGAGTTGTAGTCCCAAAACAGCTGGAGGGACGAGTTTGGGGGTTGCCTGCTCTAACCACTACACAACTCTGCCTTCCTAGAGTAGGTTTGCCAGATTCCCCAGACATATCTGGAATACTGCAGTTGGCAGCAGTGTCTGGGCAGAAATTGGAAAATCTGGATGTATAAGCTCAACAACGTTTTTGTCCGGATTTTCACTGTTTGAAATATGGCAACCCTATCCTAGAGTCCTTCTGCTATGGGGTAGCTGTATAAATTAAGTAGGCAGATAAATAAGGGGAAAGAAAAATGTCATTTAGAGAAGGATCCGAAATATTTCCCTTGAAGCTTCCTTTTGTCTTATTCTGAATTGTTTTATGTGCTGTTTCAACGTGTTGTGAACTGCTTTGAGATATTTTCTTTAAAATATAAAATGGCATAGAATTGAAATGAATAAAATAGTAATAATCCCACTGTTTTTTTGTTTTTTTTAAGGCACCTAGACATCCATTACGGCCACCATAACCTAGGTTTAAGGTGCCATTTGGCTTATGCATTTGAGCTTCTAACACTGGTCCAAACACTTTGCAACTCCCCTATGAATAAAGGTTGCAGCGTTCGGGAGTCGAGACATGTTAGATAAGAGAAGGGGAGACATGATAAACATTTATGAAGTTATGGACAACTTGGAGAAAGTGGATAGAGGGGGGGGGGGAATTACCGCTCTCTCATAGGACTAAAACTGCTGGGCATCCCTTGAAGCTGAACGTTGAGAGGATACAGAACAGACAAAAGGAAATCCTTCTTCATGCAGCACAGAGTTTAATTGTGGAACTCCCTGCCACAGGAGCCAGGGCTGGCCAACTTGGATGGCTTTAAAAGAGGGTTGGACAAATGCAAGGAAGAGGAGAGGGCTATTGAGGGCTACTCCACCCCCATCGTTCAGCCCGGACACTGAGATCCAGCGCCGAGGGCCTTCTGGCGGTTCCCTCATTGCGAGAAGTGAGGTTACAGGGAACCAGACAGAGGGCCTTCTCGGTGGTGGCACCCGCCCTGTGGAACACCCTCCCTTCAGATGTGAAGGAAATAAGCAGTTATCCTATCTTTAAAAGACATCTGAAGGCAGCCCTGTTTAGGGAGGTTTTTAATATCTAATGCTGTGTTGTTTTTAACATTTGATTGGGAGCCGCCCAGAGTGGCTGGAGAGACTCAGCCAGATGGGCGGGGTATAAATAATAAATTATTATTATTATTATTACTACTACTACTACTACTTGCCAGAATGGCTCTGCTGAACCTCCGAGGGGCCTGGGATGGTGATCTCAGGGTCTGGGTCGGTTGCTATGGGGAGAGGCAGTCTTTGAGGTGTTGCATAAACTTTATAGGACAAGCCATCACTTTGAACCGGGAAACTAACTGGGAGCCAGCGTGGCGAGGTCAGAATTGGTGTTACGTGCTCAGGCCATTGGACTTGCAAGACTTTTTATCACTTCGTATTTTCAAAGTTTCCGTGTGACTTACAATGCAACAAAACCTACTAAAGCAATAATATCAGAACAATAACAGCGACGGAAAAGAAACATGTTGCTAAAGCCTGGACTGAGCGACTGTAACAACAATCTCATTATAGCTGCCCCACCAGGTCTTCCTGCCAGTAACTCCCTTGCCAGAGCTATTTCAAGATCAGCATGCTCTACTGGAATTGCCAACTTACTGGGCTAGCCTGCTCTTGCCGTCTGCCGGATCAGACCAAAGGCCTGTCTAGCCCGGCCTTCTGGTCTAGGTGCCCCAAGGGAAGCCCATAAGCCAGCAGGACCCGAGTTCAAGTGCTGCAACACACTCCCCCCCTCCACTTGTTAGCTGTCGCTCAAGGGAGAAGGCCAGGGTCAGTTTAAGGGGTTAGCAACCCTATACTCAACTTCAGTGGTCTAAACCACCGAGCCTCTTGGGCTTGCCGATCAGAAGGTCAGCGGTTCGAATCCCAGCGACGGGGTGAGCTCCCGTTGCTCTGTCCCAGCTCCTGCCAACCTAGCAATTCGAAAGCACACCAGTGCTAGTAGATAAATAGGTACCTCTGTGGTGAGAAGGTAAACAGCGTTTCCATGCGCTCTGGCACTTGTGACAGTCCTCATTGCGCCAGAAGCAGTTTAGTCCTGCTGACCACATGACCCGGAAAGCTGTCTGCGGACAAACACCGGCTCCCTTGTCCCGAAAGTGAGATGAGCACCACACCCCATAGTCACCTTTGACTGGACTTAACCTTTACCATTACCTAACTCAACTTCAGATCCACAACACACAAACCTCTCTGCTGCCTAAACTGTTCCTGACAGGAGAGGCAGGCTTAAGAGGACATGCCCATCATTTGAGGCGAAATGTCTTGCTGGGTGGCAATCGCTCACCCTGAGATAGAAAAGCCTCTGTTTAGAAACATCAACAACATCAACAACTGTGAATGTTTTCAAACACCTACATGCGCAACAAATACAGTGGTGCCTCTGGTTGCGAATGGGATCCATTACTGGATGAAAAGAGCGCAACCTGAAGCACCGTATCTGCACAGGTGTGTGGTGCGATTTGGTGCTTGCGCTTCTGCGCATGCATGAGCAGTGAAATCTGGAAGTAACCCTTTCCGGTACTTCTGGGTCGCCGCAAGACGTAACCTGAAAGAACGTAACATGAAGCAAACGTAACATGAGGTAGGACTGTACAGAAATACTCTTCCCTAACATGGAAGTGGCTGTACACACACACACACAAACAAACACAGAGCCCCCCCTTAAAATGAAGGTTGCCCAAGGCTCCTCTATGGCTAGGAGTGCCTTTCATCAGTCTGGTTTGCCAGCTATGGCCATTCCCAGACAGGGATAGGCTGCCCACCGCAGTGCACATGATAGGAACCTGGAGGCTGGACTGCTGCAATGTGTTCTATATGGGGCTGCCCTTGGGCCTGGTTCAGAATCTCCATTTGGTGGAGAATGCGGCCGCTGGGCTGCTGATGGGAGCATCAGGCAGACAGCGTGTCACACCATTGTTTAAAAAAAATATGCACTGGCTGCCCATCTGGTGGCAAGCCAGGTTCAAGGACCATCTTTTATCTGCCCTGAATCTGTTGCATCGAGGGAGCTGCCTGCTCTCTGTAACCGTCCCTTGCCAACAGTCTGGCTCTTTCGACATGTGGACATTTCCAAGCAACTTTTCAAAGGCAGCCCCACACAGCGCATGCTGCTGAAATCCAAGCAGGGGGAATGAGGGCGTGTGTCGCTGTGGCCAAAGCAGGCAATAAGTCGACTCAAGAGAGTAAGACACTGTTGCAAACTGCAACGGTCTCATTCTGCCAGGTCCCAGCCAGAGAAGGTAAACGCCGCCTCTGCTCTCTCCCCCATCCACATTAATTGCAGCCCCGGCAGCACAAAGGCCAGCCTGTTCCCCAACCCAGTCTCTTTACAGGCTGCTGTTCTTGGGAAAGTTAGCATTAAAAATAAATTCGGGGAAATGCGAGGCAGCTGGTGGGGAGTCTCCTGCCAGCAAGGCCATCTTCCTCTCCCAACCCCCACCCCACCCCCTCGCAACACACACAAACACACCCTGTTCACCGGAGGGGAGCAAACCAGAGGACTCTACCTAGAGACAAGGCTTGCTTGGCAAATCTCTTCCAAAGGCAGGGTTTAAAATAACCAGAAAAGCTGCAGCAGCACTCTGCTATTTTTAAAAGGAGACATTTATTAGGACTGGGAGACCAACACACGACAGTCCTTTGCTCCAGCTGGAGCTTGCATTTGGATGGGGCTGCTAAACACACACACACACACTTTCTCCCCATGATTTTCCACGTCCCATAACTTTAATGCAAAAACTAAAAGGGGGGCTGTTATTTAATTTTTTTTGCCAGGGCAGGGGAAGTGTGACTGCGGGGTGGGGAGACGATTTAGGAATAGAAAGCAGCTGCAGTCATCTCAAATGGGAAAGTGTCAAAGCCAGCAGAGTGAGAAATCCCTTCCCCACCAGCTACAACGCAAGTTTAAATTGCTAATGGCGATTTTTTAAAAAGAGAGCGAGGAAGGTGCTTTTAAGAGCGGCTGAAAGCGCTTTGCTAAGGACAACACCCAAAGGTTTAGCCAGGGATCTCCAAAATGTACCCCACTGCACATCCAACATGCAACAGCTGATGAGAGAAAAAGAGTGTCCGAAGGGTAAAGCTGTGCCCCCTTCGGAAATGGCAGCTGATGATTTTTCCTGCACGATGAGGACTTGAAGCTTGGTCTTCTTTTTTAAAAAAGAGCAGGCATTCTGTACATTTGAATCAACCCTTGCTTCGGATAGGAAGCAGGGAGAGGGGGTGGGGAATGGCCAGCCAGGCAGGAAGGAAGAAATCAATACCCTACATGTTTTTACTACGTCCTTGAACAGAATCTACACATGGTGCTGGCTGACTATAACCGCTAAAGCAGTAGTTTTCAACCAGTGTGCTGTGGCACCCTGAGGTGCCTTGAATGATGGTCAGGGGTGCCATGGGCAACACTGGCCTCTGTCCCTCTTTCCTTCCCTCCCTCCCCTGATGCCCTTTTGCATCTCTGTCTCCCAAAGGCTTGCACAGATGTTCGTTGCAGCAGCCCTGGCTCCAAGCTCCCCAGGTGAATGGTGCCTCTGGGGCTGGTCAGGGGGTGCTGGTTGCCAGGAGCAAGCAAGCAAGCCAGCGGGCGAGGGAGCCCAGCCAGCCAGTCCACCAGCCCTTGCTGTTGGGAATGGACAGACAAGTCCCAAGTCCCTGTGGGGCAGTGTGAGGAGGCACCTCTCTTTGGGGCTGCCCGGAGGACTCCCAAGGAAAGGGGAGAGGAGAGGAGGCTCAGGGAGCACCCCACAAGGGAGTGTGTTTGAAAAAGGGTGAGAGGCTGCCTGCTCTGCAAGCAAAGGGTGACATAACTGGGCTCCTGAGCCCCCCAGGGGTGCCGAAGAAAGAATGTAGTTGGCCAAGGGAGCCATGGATTCAGAAAGGTTGAAAACCTCTGCACTAAAAGGGTATAGTGCACAGGATAGTGCACACCCCGGAAATGATATCTTTCAGCTTTTGCCTTCTGGAAGAAGGTACAGGGTTATAAAGACTAAGATTAGCCGCCTGAGAAACAGTTTCTATCCAAATGCAATTTTGGTTTTAGGAGTCTCCATGGGAGTATATTGTATTTTAAAAATGGGGTATCAGAGTTTTTAGGGGCTAACCAGGTTGGGATAGCTGGGATAACAGCCTTGTTGGTTTTGAATGTCTTATGTAGATTTTTTTTTTTCAATTTTGTTGTTCTGTATGGGACAATGACAATAAAGACTATCGTATCGTATTGTATACAGTGGTACCTCAGGTTAAGTACTTAATTCGTTCTGGAGGTCCGTTCTTAACCTGAAACTGTTCTTAACCTGAAGCACCACTTTAGCTAATGGGGCCTCCTGCTGCGCCGCCGGAGCACGATTTCTGTTCTCATCCTGAAGCAAAGTTCTTAACCTGAGGTACTATTTCTGGGTTAGTGGAGTCTGTAACCTGAAGCGTATGTAACCTGAAACATATGTAACCCGAGGTACCACTGTATTTCTATTCCTCCACCCATCCCTTGTGCCTCAGGTGCAGACTGCTGCCACACTTAAAACTCAAACAACCCCTCCAGCTGCAACCTTCACCAACCTGAAGCTAGGCAGATGTTTCGGGTGGGAACAAAAGCTAGGCTGGGCCTGACAGCAATTGTGCTCCAAAACATCTGGAGAGGCCCCCAGATGCCAGTTATCTTCGCTTGGAATGGAACCCAATGAGTTTGCTTGCATCAGCAGGTTTTGGTGATTTGGAAACGATGTATGGTACTAGGAGCTATTTGGGAGTAAGACAGGGCGGGTGGAAATCAAACAGGTGCACATCTAAATATGTGGCTTCAGAGGAGGAGGAAGGCAGCCAATTCAGAGTGTGTAGTTGGGATCTCCAAAATTTATTCGGCGGGCTGATCCAGCTCTCCCAAAAGAGGCTGAGCTCCCGAACCCTTCCTCTGTTGCAATTTATATTGCAAGCTGCTCGGGGCAGGGGACTATTGCTTTCTCCACTAGTAGGAGCATAAGGACAGATCATGTTCCTGCAATGGCCAACCAGACACATCAGTGGGAAAATAGCAAGCAGGATTCAAGCAGAAGAGCAACTCTCCCCTCCTGCAACTGAGGTTCAGATGCAGCGCTGCTCCAACCGGCTAGGAGCCATCAATCGCCCTCTCCTCCTACAGGAATTTGTCTAATCCTCCTTTAAAGTCATCCAGGAAGGAGTTCCACAGTTCTACAGGTCGTGTGAAAAAGTACTTGCTTTTATCCGCCCTGATGCTGTGAGCATCATTGGCCCAAGAGGCTGTCATGCTCCAGAGCGGCCCAGCAATAGAAGCCAGGATGGCAACTGCTCCTTAAGAGTAACAGACGCACATTTAATCTGCACCCCACTGGATGCGATCCACACCAACCATGTCAGCTGGACTTTCAAAAGATTTCCAGCAGGGTGCCTAGGAACTGTCTCGTTAGAAGGGACCCCAGAGCATCATCTAGTCCAGCCCCACCACAAAGCAGGAATCTCAACTAAAGCATCCCTGACAAATGGCCATCCAACCTCTTCTTAAAAACCTCCAAGGAAGGAAGAGTTCACCACCTCCCAAGGGAGTCCATTCCACTGTCAAGCAGCTCCTACTGTCGGAATCTGATGCTGAGTTGCAATCTCCTAACTTGAAGCCATGGGTTCGAGTCCTGCCCTCCAGAGCAGGAGAAAAGAAGCTTGCTCCATCTTCCTTGTGCCAGCCCTGGAGATATTTGAAGATGGCACATCTCCCTCTCAGCCTCCTCTTTTCCAGGCTCCTGCTCCCTCAACCGTTCCTCACCAAGGGCTGCTGAAGAAGCTTAGCAGTTGTGGACTGAGAGAGAGAAAGGTCCTCTGGGGGAGAAGACCATCAATGGCTGCTATATTGTCCGAGGCAGCGATGCTTCTGAATCGCAGTGGCTAAAAGCCACTGGAGGGAAAAGGGCTCTGGGTGCTTGAATCCTGCTTGTGGCTTTCTCCAGTCTTCCAATTTCCAACTGGAAGACTGGAGAAATACCAACTAAAGAACAACGGCAAGAGAAGTTGATGAACTATGCAGAACTGGTAAGAATGACAGAAAGACTAAGAGAAAAAGACAACAGAGACTTCGAAAAAAATTGGGAACCATTCCTATTATATTTGCAGAAACAAAGAAAGGCAATAGACTTGATAGCAGGATTTAAATAAACATCCACATTATTAGCATCAGAAAATGTTTGGAAGATAGTGAAATAAGATGATGTATTCAATTTTATTTTTAGGTTTGAAGTTATGTTATTAATAACCTTTTCTGTTAAGAGATAGCAAAGTGGGTGAAAATAGAAATAAACCAGAAACGCAAGTTGGGGGAAGTCTTGGAGGGGAGGGAGGGAGGAATATATAGTAAACGTTAAGAATTTGAGATGTATGTACAGTAATGAATGAAAAGGAATGATTAATTTTAAAAAATCCTGCTTGTGGGTTTCTCAGTGGGGCATCTGTCTGGCCACTGGGACAGCAGGCGCTGCACCCTATTCGATTTGTTGCAGAAGCATAGAATTGTAGAATTGAAAGGGATCTCCAAGGGTCATCTAAGTTCAACCCCCTCCCACAGTCACATTTTGTTTCCTCCATCAAAATGGTGAACTGCTACCCTTGGCTACTCTACTGGTGCAATGCAGGCCAAACCTGTACTTTGTGACATTAAGTGGGTGGGCCTTCATGGACACAGATCCCGCAGGAAAATCTCTCAGGAGAGCAGAGGAGACACTCTGCACCCCTCAACCACCCCAGGAATGCACAAACCACCCAGCCTCAAGCACCCCACCCATCGCAAGGTTGCTCCATTTTGGCCTTTCCAACTGGGGAATCTCCCCTACTCATGACCCAAAAGAAATGTGCCTGTTCTTACAAAGAAAGGGATAAAAGGGCACGAATCGTACCAGATCCATTTCCAGAGGTAAGCCGCTTGGGGCTTGCCCCAAAGCCAGAGAGTTTGGTTTTTAAAAAAAGTTTGTTCTGTTTCCACCCTCCCTTTTCAAAATTTATTAGTTTCGAAGGCAGCAGCTTCCAAGAACGCAATTAAAAACATTGGATAAACACCACCAGAATTTCAGTCGCAGCAAAGAAAAATTGCAACCACAAGACACCATCAAAAGCAGCAAGGACTTTGTGGTCCCCCCCCCCCACGTTAAAAGTGAATAATATGGTTTGGTTCTGGCACCCATCGTGCAGTAATATGAATAGTGTAAAGGTGAACATCTCCAGGGACGAAATTCCTGAACTGGGGCGCCACCACAAAAAAGGCCCTTCTCTGCTTGCTTGCTTGCTTGCTTGCTTGCTTGCTTGCTGCCTGCCCTCTGAAGGTGGGGGCACCCACAGCAGAGACACCAGGTATAACCTTACAAGACAGCTGGGTTTATAAATCCTTTAAATACCCTACAGTCCTTCTCCTGCGGCTGAGCTCCTGGTGTGCAAGAACTGAGAACAACTTTGCAGGTAAGTGAGCAGAAGTTACTGGACCACAACTTTCTAATTTTGAACTCCAGGCAGCAGAAACACCATTTTCCATCCAGCAATCTGGTTTTGTTTCAATTCAGCAAACTTACTGTATCATGTGTATCTTCAAAATCATAGCTTGGGGCGGGGGGGTGCTTAGACAACTGCTACCAAATCTGTGCGTATACACTCACATATATGTTTGTCGATTTTATAAACCTATATAAAATACACACACAAACTTTTGTAAAAACGTCCCAGCTGCTCGCCTGGAAGCTCACGCCTGTTCACCAGTGGCGATCAGAAAAGTGGTTCTTCACAACTCTGGTTTAGAACTGTCAGATCATAACCGGAAAAGTGGGCAGGCAGAGTTCAGACTAAACCGAAAGTAGGCTAAAATGGTTCCGTATCCTATCAGAAAACAACCTCAACATAGGATATACAGACGCATGCACAGTGAACGTCAGCGGTTTTCTTCAACAGATTCTAAGAACCTCTCCAGCAGCTATGAGGCCTCAAGAAAGAATTAAATGCTAAAAAAACCAATCCATGTGAAAACAACAACCCTGAATGTTATTCTCAGCTTGAGTTTGTCTGGACAATGAGTTCACTTTTTCAAAGATTAGAGATTGCCCTGGGAGTGGGGGGGGGGGAGGTGTTAAATAAAAGGGTGTTTGCTCATGTGCTTAGTTTTATTGCTCTTCATTCTACACCCCTTGTTTTAGCACCTGGAAAATTGGCGGTGCCACCTATTCAGAAAGCCAATAAATCTTCCCTCTCAACTCGACCAGACTTCCTTCTTTGCAGATGTTGGCAATCAGGTTTGCAAAATTTCAAAGTCATTCATTCCATGTGGGTGAGGTTTCATTATTGCAAAACTTGTCACCCCACCAACCCCTCCTGGTAAACTCCAAGTCACCTATGCACGCCTAGCGCTTTCTTCTCTCTTTTTTTCTATGAAGGGGGGGGGAGAAGGCAAACACACCGCAGTGCATTGTAGTACAACAGTGTGTGTGTGTGTGTGTGTGTGTGTGTGTGTACACACATACATACACACACATTTGCCTTTTGCTGGCTTCCAGCAAGCCTCAGCACAGGTTTTAAAAGGGCCAGAGAGATGGCAGAATTTGAGGTCCTCATCACTGAAGGCAGCACCATTTTCCTCCAGTTTTGCAACGGAATGCCGCACATCTGCAGAAGGCTGCCAGCTGTTTTTAAACCTAGCCCATGCTCTGGGTGGATTGTCTGATCCAAGTATTTAAAAACAAAAGGGGGTGGGAATCTAATTTGGGAAGAAGAGGAAAGGAAGAAACACCAGGCAGCTTCAAAGTCTTAGACCTTAACAGGGAAGGAAAAACGCCTAAAGCACTTGGGAAAAACTGCAAGGAAAAAACCCCATCAAGTTGGGAATGAGTGCTGTTGTTTTAAAGGGGTTTGGGGAGGCTTAGATTCCTCTCCACACAGCAGTTTTCTGTCTATGGGTTTTAAAATATTTTTTCAGAAGACCAGCTACCGCTTGGCTCTTGCACAGATACCCAACCGCAAAAATCCATCCCAAGCTAAAATGAGCACATGCCTGCAGAGGCACTTTTTAAAAGGTTCTGGGCATGGATTAATGCTCTCCTGGATTTCGTATCACACACATGCACAGACACAGCCCACTGTGCCCTCCCTCCTTCACCTCCAGAGGGCTAGAAAGAAGTCCAGGAACAAGGAATTTCTGTAAACACTAGAACTTTTCATCTGTTTCAAATTGCATGCACACACTTGCCCTCGCACCCAAAGATGGCACTTTAACTTCATTGCAGAACAATCCATTTCTCGCACACAAAAGAATTCCAAGAGAAGATTGCAGGAGATGGGGCCATTTTTTCAGAAAAGGAAAGAAAAAAAAAGATGGATCCTACTATGAAAGTTTATTCTACCTGAGAGCCAAGAAATGAATAAATAAGCACAGGTTTTTACCCGCCATTAGTGCATTTAAGAGAAACCCAGGTTTGCTTTGGGCACATGGTAAGCAATTCTTTTCTTTTTCAATCCTGGCAGCAATTCTTTTCAACACTTTCTCTTTTTTTAAAAAAAAAAAGTTAAAATCAACACAGGCAAACACTGGTAACTAACCAAACACAGGCAGCTAAGTTCTGTGCAATGTATATATTTGAAGACGGCAGGCCCAGTAAGATAAACAGACTTTAGCAAGACAAAAGAATCTTTGGATATTTTAAAAGGTGCCCAGAAACAGGGAGGGGGGAGAGGGGGCAGTGTCCCTCCCCCACAACATTCTTCCATATTATTCTCCACCTCTACAAATTCAAACCACAAGATTTGAAAAGGTTTCTTATATTATTCTCCATGCATTTAAATTATAAGCTATGACAACAAAAAATAAATAAACCCGAATCTCTAGAAACAACATATTATTTTGCAACTGAGTTGCAAAAAACTTGATCCACAACAGATGTCATTCAAATCTTGCAAGGTGAAAAGAAAAGTTTGGGAAGGGGAGAGAAGAGATTCTAAAAAAATATGTCCCCAGCCATCTGCCAGCAGTGCCTGCAAACCCAAAGTATCCGTGAAACTTTGGAGGGGCTGCCAAATGGCTTTGCTAATCAGGCAAAATCTTAAATCTGCCCCTCCTCTGAGAAGGAAGGGAGAAATCTTCTCCCCCTCAGCCCCACTTTACGCTTTATGTTGGGCAGAGGGCAAAAAACAAACAAAGCCATCACGATTGGAAAATTCAGTGCTATGCAAAGTCACAGAATCCACACTACAGAAAGAGTCTGGCAGTCATCAGCAGCAAGAATAAAACTGGCAATAAGAGAACAACTTCCAGACTTATTTAAGGCAACAGCCGCCACCGCTAGAGCCGACCATCAGAGGCACCCAGTCTCCCAACACAGCCCAGTTTGCACAAATATCTCAGTGCGGGAAAAGGTGTGGGAGAGAGACACCGGTGTGGTACAATCGCTCCCCAGATTGTAAAGGGAAAGCTTTCCTTGCCCGTATTTATTTAAAATACAGGCGTTTTGTTCAAGGGTTCAAGTTCAGCTGCACAGCCAAGGAAGGCCTGTTTCCCGCTGCCAGAAAAGGGTGGGATCCTGCGGGTCTAGAATTCCACAGGTCTGGAATGCCGGCTTCTGCCAGGCCGGCCAAGATTTATGCTTCTCGACTGCTCTTAAAAATGCGTGCGATGCTTTGTGTATGCTTGGGCGGGGGTGATTTCAAGAAATCCTGATGGGCCGACTCCTCTGGGAGAACAGGCTGGCTGAAGGGCCAAGGGCACCCGAAGCCAATTGCTCTATGTAGGGCACAGCCTTAAAAGACAGGGATGGGGGGGGCCTGTGCCCTTATCCAAAGCAGCCTGTCTGGCATTATAGGGCTGGTTCCTATCAGCTCCCAAGCTTCATTCTATTGCATTTATTTTATTAGCGGTTGGAGGGCTGTTCCTATGGGACCCCCAGGTTTTCTGGCTCACGGGACCTACAGCCATGTAGAGAAAGGGGTGGTCTGTTTTGCAGGGAGGGGGCACAACAGACTACAGAGTATTCCCAAAGCCATACAGACTATTTAAGTAGAATCGCTTTTGGGGGTACGGGTGGTAAGAAAGCCAGCCTACCAAAGAGGGATTTGTCTGTTTTTAGGAAGCAGAATTAATGTGTCATCTTTATTAAAAAGGGGGGGGGTTGGTGTGGACTTAAGGCTGCCAGGCACTTCTATAAAGCCCCATCTCAAATTATTGGGCAGAGGGCTGCTCCCAAGGAGCCCGAGGTTTTATTTTGTTGGATTCATTTTTGTGGGGGGGGTGCTCTACGACATGCCCAGGTTTTCTGTCTTATGGGACCTTCAGCCATATGGGGAAAGGGCAGATCTGTTTGGCAGGGGGCTCAGTCTGTTCTTGGGGTGTGGAGGCAAACAGACTGCAGAGTATTTATCCATCTATTTTTACTGCTAAATGCAATTGGGGGGGGGGGAGCCAGGCTGCTAAGGGATTGTCTATTTTCCGGAAAGCGGGATTGTACAGTATATTTTTGGAGACTGGTGCGGAAGGAAACCAACCCAATTTTCCAAGCTTGGGACCCCCTAAAGGGTGGGGGGCATTTTGAAGGTAAATTTGCAGAGGAAGGGGCAAAGATGGCCACACACCCCTTGCACCGGCCTTCCGTCCACCCCCCGTTTTCCTCTCCCCCAAATAAACCTTCCTCTTTCCCACCCCCCACCCCCCGTCCACGTCTGCGTCTCGACTTACCCGCGTGGGAATGGAGGTTGAGTCCGGCGGCGAGGTACTTGGCGGGGCCGAGGGGCGCGGGCGGCAGTCCGGCCGCCAAGGGGGCGAGCCGGGCGGCGGCGGCGCGGTGGTGCCCGTCCATGGCCAGGCCCGAGAGGAGCGGCGGCGGCGGGAGGTGGACGGCGCGCGGGGGCCCGCCGAGGTCTCGCCCATCCATGCTGCGCTCCCGCCGCCGCCGCCGCCGCCGGACTCAGCGAAGGCGCAGCGAGGACAAGCGCCGCTGCCCGCGCCGCGCGCCCGGCCGCGCAACCATTCTCCGCGCGCGCGGGGCTCCGGCTGCCCAGGCGGCCCCGGACGGGAGCCTGCAAAAGAAGGCGAAAGGCGCCGCTTGAGTCTCGCAGAAAGGCGGCGGCAGCTCGAGTTTCCCTCCCAGACCCCCACCCAGGGGTCTCCAATTTGCAGCGGGAAAGGAGAGCCCGGCATATATATATACACACAGACACAGAGCTGCCTTTTTTTGCGCCTTCGAAAAAGGCGAGAGGAGAAAAGCAAGGAAACAAGGCTTCTTTACTCACAAGTAAACCTCGCGAGGTGCAATGGGGCTTACTCCCAAGGAAGTGGGCGTCCAGCACTCCCCAAATTTTAAAAAAACAAAGATTCGTCCCTGGAACCCGAGTTCACATTTTGAAGACTTAAAAAATAATAATAGAATATATACGTTGTATTTTGTTTTCAGGGGGGAAATGTGTGTGTGTGCAAAATAAAGACTTTTTAAAAGTTAGGGAGGTTTCTCCCAAGCGGCTGTTTACTCGCGAGTAAGCTCCTTCGGCCTGCAATCGAAAGCTGCCGCCGGTACGCGCCCGTGTTCCCGGGCAGCCAGCTCCGATGGGCTGAGGCTTACTCTCGAGTAAATAGGCGCAGGATCGTGCCCCAACCCCCCTTTCGAAAGCAGAGAGCTAGAGTCCTGTTTAAAGTCGACAGGGCTTGCTTCGGAAAGAGACAGAATCAGGCTCGCGTTCAGCGCGTTTGGAACCGCAGCTGCGCGGCCCGATCCGAAACGCCTTGGCTGAAAAGGACTTGCTCCCCAGGGGTGGAAAGGGCTCTTTAGGATCGCCCCCTTAACCGAGACACTTTCCTGCCTCTCTTGTAACCTCGGTCATGGGGTGGGGGAAGATATGAGGAATTTAACCGGAGCCACCTTCCTTGGCTTCTAGCCGTTATCTAAAATGGACTGTCTTTTAAAATCCCGATTCGTCTGTTGTTTTTTGCCCTCTCCCTCTCCTCTCACGTCTTGCCTGGACACCCTCTCCCTCCCCAGTATCGATTTTGACAAATCCTCATTCCTTCCCCTCCATCTTATCAGATGTGGGTCGACAAAAATGTAGAAAGGGCGGCGGGTGGGGGGCTGGGAGCTCCTACTCGGCCGGAGGCGAAAATAACCAATTACATATTTTACCATCTTCTTAGCCCGGGAAAAGTATTTAATGTTTAACCTTTTACGCACACGCTGCAAGCTGGCCCTGATAAGGAGCCCGAGATTTCTTCACGCCACTTGGGCAGAATGGCTCGGAAGGAAAATGGGGTTTTATTATTATTATTGAAGAAGCCACCAACCCGGCTCGGTTTCCAGCGACGACCTCCCTACACTGGTTGGAATTTAAAATAAAATAAAGGTTTCTTGCGCTCTCCTTCTCTGCGAGAAATCGTGCTAGTTTCCTTCCTAGGAAGCCGAGCTGACTGTCTTTAAGAAGTAAGGCTGCAATCCTCGCCCCATTTACCCAGGAGTAAGCCCCACTGTCTTCAGTGTCTCTCCGGGTTCAATGGGGCTTAGTCCCCAGTAACACTGGCAAGAATAACCATTTGTATCCACCGTCTGGTTACTCGGCGGGGGTCGCTTCCAAATCAGGGGACAGAATTTTTCTCTCTCCAAAAAATGAGGCTCCAATGTCTGCCATTAAAAAAAATAAAATCAAGCCTTCTTTTAAATGAGGAGGAATGCAGAGAGAAGTTTCCAAAGTATTTTTGGTTGCTTCCCTCTCCCCCACCGCCATAAAATGTTCCAAAATATTTAGAATTCAGCTCACCGAAAAAATGGAGGGAGTGGAAGAGGGACTTGTTGGAAAATTACTTTCTTTTTCAAAGAAAGGCTATTCTGCCTCTCTCCAACCCTGAAGTCATTCACCAGCTGCCTTAAAATCACACCAAAAAAAAGAATTTAGTCGATGTTTTAGCTCTCTGTTCCCAGGGGAAAATATCGCCTTGGAATTTCCTCAGACTGGTTCTTATGAACTGGTTGATGAGAACGCAGTGTGCAAAAATCCCCGTTTGGTCCCTTACTAGGTTTAATTAAGAGTTTCTTACTTTAATCTGGGTTTAGTTAAAACTACCTCCGTGTTTATTAGACAACACCCACCCCAATCCAATACACGCCACTGAAATAGATACAAGATTGAAACGTTTGTTCCCATTTTCTTATAAACCACCAGATAAATAAATCGGCGGCTTTGCATTTTAAGGATATAAAGGGCAAATGGTCCGTTTGTCCATTTCAATTGCACATATGGGGGGGTTTTTTGGGGGGGAGCCCTTCCCCATAACTTCTTACTCTAAGCTTCAATTTTTTTATTCTTTGGAGAGGGAAGGTTCTTGTTTTAATTCCTATTTGGCCTTAATATACACACACTTCGGATTCCTGTGTGTGAGATATGGGCACACTTTTAAGATCAGATGGGAATGAAAACCAGACCACCGCATCCCAAACCAATACATATATATATATATTTGGGGTGCGGGGGGCCGGCTGTGCGTGTACAGAATTTCATTTAATGCCTTTTACTTTCCTTGATCTCAGTTCTTAACCCCCCCCAAAAAAAAAACATGGCTGGACTCCTGATTTTAATTAAAAGCAGCCTAAGCGAAAATGCCTGGTTCTTGGG
Source organism: Podarcis filfolensis (assembly GCF_964270895.1). NCBI lineage: Eukaryota > Metazoa > Chordata > Lepidosauria > Squamata > Lacertidae > Podarcis > Podarcis filfolensis. The sequence goes on from NC_139616.1 coordinate 51,115,771, forward strand.
TTCTCTTTGGCAAGGAGAAGGGGGCGGGGAGGAGAGACCAAATCCGGGGCGCCCTGGTCCGGAGAAGAGGAATTTTGAAAAATTTGGAGAGGAGGGAAAGTGGAGAGGGGCGATGGGGGAGGGGGAGGACCCGGTCCTGAAATTGCCCTGGGGTTTTCCCCCCCCTACACTACTGAGAAAGCTTTTTTTCTCCCTCCCCTCCCCAGAGACAACTTCCCAAGTCAGCAAGAGTTGCAAAGCTTACCTTTCGGAAGGAGTTGTATTTTTAATTTTTATCTAGTCCTCTTCTTTGGCATTCTTCGGCCGGCTTTTCTCGCACCTGGACCCCAACCCTCCCTCCCGCGTTTCAAAAAATTAGATCCACAACCGGGGTGTTTTGGTTTTTTTCCGGGGTGGGGGCTGCAGCGGCCTTCCTCCCCCCTCCTTCCTCTTCCTCTTCCACTCTGAGCATCCAAAAAGGTCCTCGCCTGCTTCTCCTGGGCTCCCCTCTCCACCCTGAAAAGCGGCAGGACAGGCGGGTTCTTCGGCTCGCGGCTTTCACAAACTCGGGTTCCCTCGTCGTGTGAACGGGTCCGGCTTCTTCGTAAGCTCCAGGTCGGCGCCTTGTCGGTCGGGAGACTTCAAGATCCACACATATACAGCCCGGGCTTGGAATAGGTGCAATCTACCAAAAAAAACCCCTTTCAAGTTCCTCTCCGTGGATCTCTTAAAAAAAAAAAAAGAGGGGGGAGGGGAGGAAGGGGGGGAAGCCTCTTTAGCAATGAAACAAGCATTGTTCCTTGCATCCCGCCCCCCCCTCCGGGCCAGCCAGCCAAAATTTCATAGTAGGCCTCCCCATTGGCTGCCCCGCTCGCCACTCAGCCTCATGTAAACACTTTGGCCCGCCGCCATCCTTATAAAGCCAATTATGGACCGAGCGGGGCGAGAGTGGGGGGGGGGGGGAGTTTCAAGGCTCCCCGGCGGGGAGGGCTGAATGGGCGAAGCGGGCGGTGGGAATTCAGAGAGGCGGTTTCAAGGTGTCCCCCCAACCCCGTTTTTTTTTTTTCTCCGCCTCTGGTCTGCTCTGGCTGATCATAAACAGAAAATCGGGGCGGGGGGGGAGCTGCCATCTCCAACCCTCCCCCCCAACCCCTAGGGAGGGGTTGTAAGCCGGCCACCGCCTCGCCTGCCCCACATTTCTTTGGGGGAGTGGGGGTGGGGAGACTGGTGGCCCCCGGAGCGTTTTTGGTGGCCCGGGCGGGTTGCAGCGCCTAGGAAGGAAGGAGGGAGGGAGGGGTGTCTGTTCCGCTCTGCATGCTTCCTCGGAAGTAAGCCGGCCTTAAACTCCCCGGGAGGAAAGCAAGCGCAGCATCGGCGGCCCGAGCCTAGGCATGTTTACTCGGGTGTAAGCTTCCGCCATGTAACCCCCCAACCCCTCCTCCGCAGGTAAGACAACCGGGGACGGGGGTTGGGTAGGTGGGTGGGATGGAAACCACGCAGCAGCTCTGCAGCGACGGCGGTTTACTTGAGAGTAAGGCAGCGCGCTGCTGCTGCTTGCCCAGGCTTGGGAGCAAAGCGACCGGGGGTGGGGCGAGGGCGCTCGGTATGGAGGTGCAGCTTACTTCCGAGGGAAGGTGCGTGGATCGGGGCCGCAGAGGACCTCAGCTTAGAAGCTTTATTTGGGGGTTCGTGGGGGGAGCGCACCAAATCTATCCTCTCTGGGAGTTCCTGTGGGGCAGAGCCAGGGAAACCTGCAACCCCCCCCCCCCGATATTGGGGCGGCCTGGGGTCTTGGAGCCTGATCCCAAGCCCCTCCCGTTTTGCCAGGGTGCCCCCCCTTGCAATCCGAATTAATGCCTTGGGGAGGGGTCGTCCCTCCGCCCCGGAGTTGCTCAGCCCTCCATCCTAATCCCCCCCCCAAGGTCCCAACTACACTTTTTAGGGACTTCGGATTTATCCTCACCCCCGAGAGAGACGGGAGAACCCTCAACACTGGGCTTCTCTAGCTTGATCCGCTTTCACGCCGCTTGGTTGTGTCTACACGATCTCTCCGGCCAACAAACATCCCAGGCCTGGTCTTGGGAGCGCGGCGCTGGCGAGGATATTTGCAGTTTAGGTCTGGAAACTTGGCTGCGAGCCTGTGCCCTTTGGCGTGGGAGTAATGGCCGGTGGACTTTGGGTCTCACTTCGGAGTAAACGGAGCCGGCTGTCCGGAGTCCAGTTTGGACTCTTCCTCCCCGCCCCCCCCCCGCCCCAACAACCTCATTTCGCTTTGCAAAGCAGTTGAACCAGGGCGACCGGAGGGACAAACTGGTTGCCTTTATAATCCGAATTGGCAAGTAACGTTTCAGATTTAGACATACTTTTTAAATGTATGTATATATACATTAACGAAATGCAAAAATATCCTAGTTCCTGTTTTCGAGCTTGTTTTGAGTTAATATGGTGATTTAGCTGTGATTCCTGCATTGCTAGGGAGTTTGAGCTAGTTGATCCCTGGAGATCCCTTTGAACCAGTACAATTCTAGAATACTCCGTATTTATTTTTTTTGCTGTAGCGGATTAAAATCGCCCACCCCGCAAAGCTATCCGAAGAGATCTGGAAGCTGCATTTGCTTGGACCGGATATTTATTTTGCTTGTGTGAATTAAGAGTGTGTTTGCAATAATAATAAAACATTAAACAAAACAAAAAATCGCTTTTGGACACTCTTATTTGCCCCTGAATGGATAGAGGGGAAGGGAGAAAAATTGGAAGGGGGGAGGGGAGACACCCTACCCTGACTTAATTCCAGTGTAAACGTAAAAAAAACAAAAAACAAAAAAAAACCCCACCTAGCAGTTTCAAACTGCCCCCGAAGCTCCAGCGAGGCAGTTTCTAGGCTGCCCTCTTTGGGAAGGAGAAAGCGCGGGGGGGGGGGGGGAGAAAGCGACCGAAAATAGAAGCCGAAGAAGAAAAATGCAAACTTCTTTTAATGGGTTTTTTTTTTTGGCGGGGGGGGGGGGGCGTTAAAACGTCGCGATGCAAAAGGAGATAGCAACAAATAGCCAAGCTGGGTCTCTCTCTCTCCCCCCCCCCCCGGGCTAGTGAAGGAGTGACGACTTCGCCTCGGGATTGAATGGCTGGGATCCAAATTAGCGAAGGAGCAACAAGAGAATTGTTTTTTTTTCTTTTTAAACGGGGGGGGGGAGGGAAAAAGAGGAGGGGCGAGAGCCCCGCCGCCTGGGCAGAATGCAGAAAAGGGGGAGGCCCCCCCCGCCTCTTTTCCCACCACTCCGGTTTTATTTTACAACGGTAACGGGTTTGCATGGAATTGCGTGTTGTTTTTTCAGCCTGCAGATCTTTAAAAAATAAATTAGGTATTCCCCTCTCCCCCCAAAAAAATTATTTTGCAGGACGGAGCCCTCTCTCAAGAGACGCGGAGCGAAGGTTGCATCAGATGCCCGGTTTTCCATGCGGGGGGGGGGTGCTTGGTCGGGGTTTTTTTGGGGGGGGTATTTTTTTGGCCCCATCTCTTTCTGGAGCAGAGCAAGCGTACAAGCCTGGATCCAGCCGAATGACTTTTTTAAAGCACCCCCCCCAATAATATTTAATGTTTTCACACCCGGATCCTCGCCAGAAGCTGCGAGTTTTGATATTGGGGGGGGGGGAGAAAAAGCTGTGCGATAAATCCCTGCTTCGTCAGTAAAACGAAAGCGCTGCCTGTTTATTTTCCTTTTTGCAAAGGCGCGTCCTTTTGCAACACCCCCCCCCCCCGTTAAATATGTATATATATAAGCGGTTCTCATCAGGCCGGGGCGCAAATCTGCATTTCATTACAGCGCCCCCCCCCCCCGGGTTAGTGACCCACCCAGTCCCTCCCCCGCGTCTCCAGATTTTCCTCCCCGGCCGGATCCTCGCACGTGCTTCCTCCTCGGGAGTAAGGCCCGCCTGCCTTTCCTCCCGGAGGGGTTTACTCGAAGGCAAGAGGATTGCGCCAAGAAAAATACAGCTTTTGCGGGCGGGGGGGGGGAGGGGAGGGAGGGCCCGATCCTCTCCCTTCCCCGCACGTCGTGGCCATTTCCCGCTGCAAAAAAAATAATAATGCACGGGGGGGGGGGTGGAAGAGAGGGAGGTCGGGTCCCCACCCCGCGCGATCCCTCCCCAGCTGCGGGAGGAGATTTTGCAATTTTTAAAATTGCAATAAATTTGGGCCCTCCGGTCTCCTCCGCGGCTGCAAAAAAAGAGGGTTCCTACTCGCGGGGGAGTCACTGCAAGGCTGCTGGCGGATTTTTTCCCCACCCTCTCCACCTTTTGCATCTCTCTCTTAAAAAAAAAAAACCAAACCCAACAAACCACCCATTTTTTAAAAATTCGCTTTTTCCCCGCCCGGTAAACAACAGCTGGGAGCCATCTTGGCAGCAGGGTGGAGTATTGGGGGGGGGCAGAGGAGGACGACGAGACGTCTAAAAAGAGCCTTATTGAAGATCGCTCTGCGCTTTTCTTCCTTTCCTTGCCTCTTTCCCCTTATTTCAGTATTTTTTTTATATTTTTAAAAACCTGTTTGCAACGCGCCGCCTTCCAGGTTAGTGCATGGAAAGAGCTGTCCGGCAAGGCTTGCAGTTCCACGCCGAGCTTTTTTCCGGGGGGGGGGGAGTGTTGGGGTGCCCTTAACCAGAAGTTATTGCATTCCCCCCCTTTAATTTTTATCCGGGGGGGGGACATGCTTTGCCGTAAGTATTTAGATCAATTCGTCTGACTTTAGATGGAGGGAGGGGGCTGTTCTTCATTTTCACCATCTCTCTCTCTCCCCCCCCCCCCGCGCAACCCCGCAAAAAAATAGCACATAATTCCCTTTCCCACCCCACCAAGATCTGTGAAATGTGTTTATTTTTAGCAGCGAGGAATGTTGCTGGTGGTTTCGGCAACAAACTGTCGAGCCCAAAATGTATATATATATTTTTCTCCTCCTGAATAGATCGATCGATAGATAGATTCTCCTCCCAGTTAGGTTTGTCCATCCTGAAACTGGAGCTTAAGAGTTGCAGTTATATCCCCAACCCCCCCAAAAAAGGCCTATTTAACAGCACAGCCTGTGGATGTTTACTCGGAAGTAGGCCCTATTGTGGCTCAGTGTACTCTAAGGTAAGTGCAGAGGACTGCAGACCTAAGGATTTCTCTCTCCCCCCCCCAAAAAAAAAAAACCCCAGATTTAATTCAGTAGATGTCCAGGGCTAATATATCCTGAGGAATCGTAAATGCATTAATTTAGGAAGCTGCCTGGACCACAGAAGAGTAAAAATTTCTTTTTTCCCCACCACTTACCAAAGGTCGTTCTAACCTTGAAGCAAGCTTTACACACACACACACACCGCTCCTCCAGCTTCCAGATTCTCACCCCTGATGCAAGCTTTGGGGCTGCAACCCTACATCTACTTTCCTGGGAGTAAACCCTATTGAAATCACATTTTCCCTTTTAATAATAATAATAATGCATAATACATTATTATTATTATTATTATTATTATTATTATTATTATTGAATGCTTAACTGCACAAACCTAATTGCTTACAGAAACACATTAGTGAGTTTGTAGTAGTGTTGTTTACACTACTTTCACTGTGGGTAGTACTTTCACTATGGCGTCTATCACCAGTTTACACTACATTCCTATTAAATTTACAAGTCTTCATTTCTTGTTTTTTCTGTTAAATAAAAAAATCACACCCCAAATCTCACGTGTTACAGTTTGCAGTTTGTGTGTGTGTGTGTGTGTGTGTGTGATTAGATTAGCAATGCTGCTCGTTACGAAAATAAAACATTTTCCTTGGTTTTTTTTTAAGCTGTTGGTGGTTATATGGAAAGCTTTTGGGAACCGTTTTTTTTCTTTTTTCAGGAACCACCCTTGTGCTAGCAAAGAAGAGGGAAAGAGAGAGGAGCCGGTTTCACAAATTATTTCTACAAGATCAATAGCACAGTCTTGATCATGTTTACTCAGGAGTCGGACCCATTGCAAGTGTGTGTACTAGAACTCCGTCCTTAGAGAGGAACCTTGAAATATTTATTTATTAGACTTGCCTGCCTTAACAGGGTAGGAAAGGGGTTAGAAACAGTCAAGGTCTCTCCACCCCCCCCCCCCCCCGTGCTTGTTTTTTCTTTGTATTAAAGCTTTTCATGTATAAGATCAAAGTCTTTTCCCATGTGTCCCCCTTGCTTTATAAAGCTTGCTAGTTTTAAACCTGTGGATTACAAAGCTTTTTCGATTTTGGCCCCCTCCCTAAAAAAGAATAATTCTCAACTGTAGCCTGCCGATTTTGTCCCAGTTTATGGAAATGACCATAAACTATTTTGGCTCTGGCTGTATTTTATGTCTTCTCCCCCATCCTTCCAACAGACAACTTGATTTATTTAAATAGGTGTTGTGGCAAAGGTGTGGGGCATCTTCCTTCAGCAACACCTGGGGAATCTTTTAAGGGTTTTCCGTAAGGGCTTGGTGGATGAGCTACAGGTTTTCTGGTCTCTGTTCCCATGTTTTAGGACTCGGGTGCAGCAAGGCGGTGTTGACCCTTCACCCATTTGGGTGTTCAGCTGCTGAAACCCAAATATAGCTTGCCTAAGAAAGGGGGGAGTCCAATCTGAATATTTGGCTGTGCGTCTGTTGGGTCACAGGCCTCAGTGGGTCGATAGCCAGATACTGATATATGCATTTGCACAAGCTGGCATAAATGGCAATATGATCTTACAGAGTTTCCTTTTGGCAATGCTGCGCTGTTGTAACCGCCTGATTTAAAAGCCCAGTTCTGGGCAAGGAGGAATCTGGCCTTAAAGAGGATCCTCATGCTCCCTCCCGCAACCACCAATGATGTAAAACTTTAAATTTCCCAACTGGAAATCCTGGACCCCAAGATTTTTGGCTGGAGGGCCGGGTAAGGGAGGGAGTATTTGTGCATGTGTCTTATTTCCGTTGTGGCCTCATGGAGCGCTGGATCGATGGGCAGCCATGGCATCTCCCTGGTGAGCCAGGAGAAGACACAGTCCGTCAGCTGCCTCCTGAGAGACGCATCGCATTTCCTGCAAGGAACTGAATAGAAGAACTGAATTGCCCCCCAGCCCATTATATCACATCAGCAACTGCGTATGCAGGTGAGGCTGAGAGGTGGCAAATTTGGCTCAAGGTCGCAGTGAGCTGCTTGCCGGGGTGTGGGATTTGAACCCAGGCCTTTCCAGTCTCAGCCTTACATACTGACCATTGCACCACCCTCCAGGGTTTGGGGGCAAGTCCTGCATGAAGCTGTTGGCTTTGAACACCTTTTCACATGCTGTCTTTGGCTTGTGGGGTAAGAAAGGGGGGTATTCATATCTGTTACACCTTTCATTGGGAAAAGAGAGCCATTTGCAATCTTCCCACATTGCAGTGTGTACCTGCAGTATACTCTGTACGAAAGCTGGGTTTGCAAAGACGTCGGGTGTGTTCACAAAAGCATTTTGATTTTATTCCTGGCCAGCACCAGTTAAAACACACAGAAACTATCTCTAGGAAGCAATGTCAGTTCCATTTCATTTAAAACACTGCAAGTGGGAAGCACTTATTTTAATTTGCTGCCCCAACAATCGGAGATTTAAAAAATCTTAGAACAGTAAAATGGAGTTGGACTGCCAAGGGTCATCTAGTCCAGAGTCCCTGGCAGGTGGCCATCTGACCTCTGAAAAAGGACTTTTCCCTTCCTTCCTTCCTTCCTTCCTTCCTTCCTTCCTTCCTTCCTTCCTTCTTCCTTCCTTCCTTCCTTCCCTTTGTAAGGCATCTTGTGCAGGTTGCTATCCTGTTAACCACAAATGCCCACAAGACCCACCAGCAACAGGGAAGAGTGGCTCTGTCCAACAGGATGAAGCGAACACACAACACTGAACGGGAATCCTTGGTCAAGGTCAAGGCTTCTTCACACAGAGAGGCCCATTATAATTTCTCAACGTCCCCCAAAGCCCTTTTTCTGAAGGTGGATTGCCCAGCAGAGCTGGTAACAGAAGATGCCACTATTTGAGCAGAGTTTCTCATCCGTGTTGTGAAAAGAGTGGAGCTGCAGAATTTGCAAACTTTGACCATCAAATTCCTCGGTGCATAGGGGAGAAGGCCCAGCTCAGTTGCCTCCAGTTCAGTTGTTACATTTAAATGATTTCACCTCCCAACACTGCATTGATATGAAGAGTCACAGTTGCGGTGCATGCAACAGTGTGGGCAGTTAGTTATCTCTTCTTCCAGAAAGTCACATTTCCACCAAACATTATTGCTGCTATTAATCATTTCTGCAGAATGGTTTCTGTTTGCAGACTTAATTTTTTGTATATGTTTTTATTTTTAAAATAACAGATGCAGCCATATATATTAAAAATGCACAAAGTATTCCAGACAGACAGACTGTTACGTCATGCAGGTAACAACACAGGGCTCAAAGCCCCTAAGTTTCTCCATCCATTGTAAAACATCAGTATGAAGGTGCAAAGGAAACTATTCACATGACATCAGCTAGGATAAGTTGAAAATGATAAACTGCTCAGCATTTTACAGTTCGTTTATGAGCGAAGGTGACAAACATCCACTGTGCCCTTGTCCAGGCTTCCTCAACCTCGGCCCTCCAGATGTTTTGAGACTACACTTCCCATCATCCCTGACCACTGGTCCTGCTAGTTAGGGATCATGGGAGTTGTAGGCCAAAAACATCTGGAGGGCCAAGGTTGAGGAAGCCCGCCCTTATCCCTGCACTCCTGGAGGAAGGGTGAGGTGTAAATTTAATAAATTATTTCAGAAAACTTAACCGTTTAATAAAGCAGCCTGTACAAGGGTTCAAAGTTTGACCCTGTTGGTTTGTTTTTTGCCCCCCCCAAAAAAACCACCCAAAATTATTACAAGTACCGTTTTTTTGCTCTATAAGACTCACTTTTTCCCTCCTAAAAAGTAAGGGGAAATGTGTGTGCGTCTTATGGAGCGAATGCAGCCTGTGCAGCTATCCCAGAAGCCAGAACAGCAAGAGGGATTGCTGCTTTCACTGCGCAGCGATCCCTCTTGCTGTTCTGGCTTCTGAGATTCAGAATATTTTTTTTTCTTGTTTTCCTCCTCCAAAAACTAGGTGCGTCTTGTGGTCTGGTGCATCTTATAGAGTGAAAAATACGGTAGTTAGGAATGCAATGGACTCTCAGACAAGGCGGGATCATTTCTGAAATCTTCAAATTGCTTCATAGTTTTTAAAAATGTGACTAAGACTACTCACAGCTGTTGAGAGTCCTCCAGTGACTCTGAGGCTAATCCTAAAGCTGTTTACTCTGAAGGAAGTTCTACTCAGAACAGTGGCAATTATACCCACATAAAATAACATAAAATTTCAGAGCTGGAAGGGTCCCTGAGAGTCAGACGAGACTGATGCCCAAGGTCTTATGAAATGGACTTGAACCAGCTCAGTTTCCTTCTTTATGAAACGATTTCCTTAAACGTCATTGTAATGCCATGCTCTTTCAATCAATCTGAACCTCATTTGATGGGACTCCTAATTTCCTTCCAATTTTTATGTATTCTAATGAGTGAGGGCCCCAGTTCAAGCTTTGGGCCAGATCTGGAGACCCCCAGGACCCAACCATTCTCTCTGCAAAGTGTGGGCTCTGTCCCTGAGCCCAGAGGACTGAGCAGTGTCCTCGAGAAACCCCAATTAAACGAACCACGGATTGCTGCGAAGAGCCAACGCTTCCTGAGGGAACCTGCAATCTCATTCCCAGGATGGCCTGGCAGTAGTGTGTCTCCCTCTCTACACACACCTGTTTCTGCATTTGCCCAACCTAATACAGCAGCAGCCGTTGTGCTGTTCAACACGCTCCGCTCTCCCTCGTTCAGGGTTAAGCGATTTGCGTTTGCCTGGCAAGCTGATAGGATCACATCACGTTGCAGCGTGTGGGCAAATAGAATTTTCCAGCGATTTCTCATCAGCTCAAAATGTCCAGCTTCCCAGAGAGCCGGCTTAGTGGGGGAAGGCCAGGAGCTTTGTGTCTGAGATTACTCTGTAGTCTCCCAGGTGAGGTGAGCCACAAAACTGGGAAGACCTTAGAAACCAGCCCATCCTGAACATCTCTACTGCTTGTTTCCTATTTGTAACACACACACACACACACACACACACACACACACACACACACAGATATTCTCACTCCCTCCTTCCATCTCTTAATTGCCTGCCCAAAAAATCAACCCAGATTTCTTCCCAAGCTAGGCTGGGGAGAGTACAGCTACGCTCTTATTTCCACAAACATCCCTCCTGCCTGCTGTGCATTTGATACAGAATTTGCTTTGAGCTATAAATCCCTAAGCAAGAGGGTGAGAGAATCTGCAGTCACACTTCCAGAATCCGAGAGAGTGCTGGGTGTGCACATTTTCTTGTTGTTGCATCGTTAATGTGCCATTTTTCAAGGCACGGTGAGAGATATACTGTTAAGGGGAAGCACAGATTTCTAACTTGGAAATCTGCATTGTTTAAAGCCATGTTTGTGCTGGCGGGGAGAGCATTGATTTGCCCCCCTTGCTGATGAATCCTTTGAAAGGAAAGCCAGTTTCAAAAGAAAAGGGTACTATTAAGAGAGAGAGGAGAGAGAGAGAGAGAGAGAATGTATGGGGGGAGTGTTTAACCTACTCCCTCCCCAAGGCACCAGTTGATTAGAGAAACCGAGATCAGAGCGCCCTGGAAAATTCATACCAGCTGAAGTTTGCTCGGACTTTTAGCTGGAAAAGGACAGATTTCTAAAACCAACAACGGTCTGAATATACAAGATGCACTGAGATACAGCCATTTGTAAAAGGCTGCAAGTGGGCGGCATGTCCTCCATACAATATTTATGTTTTATCTGTTTAAAAAAGACAAAATTTTAAGTACAGATATCTGCATTAAGGTTCCATCGAGCTGAAAGAGCCTCTGGGTGGGTTTGAGTAAGCAGCTAGCCCTCAGTGTGCATACCTCACAGGAGTGGTGTAAGGACAGCTCTGAGTTCTTTGGATGAAAATCAGGATACGAGTGTGATAAATACGCAGAGAGAGGGGTGGGGAGAGAGAGAGAGATCTGCCCTGAGGAACCTTCAGTCTGATAGGTATGGAAAAGTTGCCCTAATAAAGGGGGAAAGGGGCGAATGTGAGCAAATGCATCAATCCTTTAAAATAAGAAACATCTGGCTGCAATATTTGCATGCGAAGATTGTCATTTTTAAAAGAATAGCATTGTCTGTTTTAAAAGTTATGGGTGTGGCTAGTGCCAGATTTATGTATCAGCTAAACAAGCTATAGCTTCAGGCCCCGCTCTCTTGGGGGGCCCAAAAAAAAATGAAAGAAAAAAAACAACAACTGGATGTACATTTCCAAAATATAAGATAAAAAATAAATAAAATAAAACCTACCTACAGCAACAGTGTTTTGTGTTGTGTAGGCTCCTGTGATGTAAGTCACGGGCCCCGCCTGCTCCCTCAAATATCACTGCTTTGCTCATTTCTATATATAGGGTGCCTACATTCTGCATGGACTGGTTGCACGGCAAGATGTGCAAATGGCTTGAGATATCTATTAGGTCCATAAATTACCATATGGCATATACTCAACACAAAAAACAGCAGCAATTTGTTGTTGACAAAGGACAGCTGGACATATAAAGGGCCCCATTACCTTCAGTAGCTTAGAGCCTCATCAAACCTAAATCCGGCCCTGGGTGTGAGCGCACATATATGCACACAGACACCCACAACCTCGAGGTTGTGCATGCCTCTCGCAAAGTCTTCCACCTCCTCTGGTGCCTGACAAATCATTTGAGAACAGAAAGGAAGTTATAAGCTCTGACGCCACTTTGGAGATGGAAGCGAAAAAAGCTGTCCAGGAAATGTAATCGCAGGTGTGATTCTGAAGACGTGTCCATTCTGCAGAGAGGCCCAAAGGCCTTGGTTTTTATTTAATTGAACAGAAGAAACTAGCTTGAGAGAGAGGGAGGGAGAATGAATAATGTCCTGAGTTGCAAACCACACGAAAGCTAACGTTTTTTCTGCGCGTGCAGACGAGCAAAGGTTACAACCTGAGTGCCTAATGTTTTGCTGTGCTGGGATGCACTCCCTCACTCAGACATGTGCATTTCTGTTCAAGTGTGTGATGGGGCAGCAGAGCTCCAGGGGTCTATCGCAGAAGCAGGGATGGTCGCTTTGGGCTGGGCTCCTGGCCTCTCTTGCAAGGCACTCTTCACAGCCTGTGTTTTGACCATGGAGGGTGCAAACGGCCTGCTTTCAGCCATGCAATTGGTGTGCTTAGACTATGTGTGGGTCAGAAGCCGGGATGCAGGACTTGGGGCCGGCCCTATCATTGGGCAGTGTGAGGCTGGCAGGGCGGCAGCAGTAGCAGCACTCTGGCTGTCCCTCCTCCTGAGCCCAGAGGCTTGCAACCTTCTGTTGGAGGGGAGAGCTGCGTGTGCCAGTTGGTCTTTCTTGCCTAATGCCAGGGGCAGGCCTGACCCAAGCAAAAATCGCAATATATAAATAAAGACAGTCCTTCAGGCAGAGGCGTAGGTAGGTCAGGTGGTACCTGGTGTGGGAAATTTCTTGTTCCCCCCCCCACACACACACATTGATTTTTATTTTATTTTTTGCCTGCGGAAATGGTTTTGTGTTATTTCATATTTTCTTACAAAGGAATGTGGATTCTGGGCCCCTGATAACAAGGAGGCGACTGTGGACAGATACTTAAATCTACAGGATGGATTGTGTTTTGGCTCCACTGAATTGAAATTTCAGCCTTTGCGACATATGAAAAGCCAAGTAAGCAGTTTTTTTCGTGGAGGAGGGTCAAGATATTAACTGATATGCATGAAATTTCAGATATAGCCAAATAATCCCTAGTGTAGAAAGATAAGACCTTTGGAGCAGGCATTTTCAAAACAAAAAGTTTTTTTTTATGAACCACCCTAGTAGCGCAGTAATTGTTCCTTGATAATTTGTCACCCCCCTCCATGAAGTCACCTGGGGCGGCCCGGCCCCCCCTTCCTACGCCTCTGCCTTCAGGGTCTTTGGGACACATTTTTGATGCTCTGCTTAGATGGGGAACTGCGGAAACATTCCATTTTCATGGTATTTGTAGCATTTTGCAAGTAGGAGGGACAGTTTTTGTATATTTATAAAGTGCAGAAGAGGGCATCCCAAATGGTCAAGGGGGTGGAGCAAATAAAGGTTCCTGCATTGGGGACTTTTTAGAGAAAAGGTAAGTTAGAGGCGACTTCCTAAAAGTTTGTAAAATTATGCCTGGCATGGAGAAAGTGGACAGAGAGGTTTTTTCTCACCACACCAGAACTCGTGGACATCCAATGAAGCAAATGCTGGAAGATTCAGGAAAGTCATTCATGCAATGCAGAGTTAACCTGTGGAACTCCCTCCCACAGGAGGCAGAGAGGGCCAGGAACTTGGATGGTTTTAACATAGGATTAGACAAATTCATGGATGAGGAGAGGTCTATCGATGGTCACAATGGCCATGCGCTGCCCCCACAGTTGGAGGCAGCCACGCTTTCGAATACTAGTTACTGAAAACCACAGGAAGGGAGAGGACTCTTGGGCAAAAATCTGGCTTGCTGGTTTCCTATAATGTGCACCTGGTTGTTCAGGGAGGCAGGAGAGGATATATTGTTTATTAATATCCTTCCTAACTTGCGCTAGCAAGTTCTATAACTTAGCAGAGTTTTACATTCCCCTTTTAAACACACAGCGGGTAGCTGGTTGTGGGCTTGTTTAAGCCTCTCAATATTAGGTTCCTGGTATGTCCCCTTATATCTCTCTTAAAAGAATGAACACACCACAATCTTGTGCAAAGTATATAAAAGAGGTTTACTCACATCATCATCAGTTCACAGTTGGATCCCAGAAGGCAGACTTAGTTACAAAGTATATACATGTGGATCTATCCCATGTGGAGATAATCCTAGTGTCCTCTGTTGGCTGGAAGCCAACAGAGCATCTCTAGCTAAAAAGCTGCTCCAACGATGGAGGAAGTCAAAGAGAGAGTGTGTGCAGCATGCCTCCTCCTTTGGTTACCTGCACAGGTAAGGTCACACCCACCTTTAGTCACATGCAAGAGGAAGGATGCTCCAGGCCAGGAGAAAATAGGAAGTTTTCGACTGGCTGGACCAAACATTCCCCTGGATGTCCACTCTAGGAAAACAAGGAATGTTGTATTTGACTGCTACTTATGTATCACACCCCACAGTTGTTGGCATCTGTCTGTCTTGAGAGACAATGGAGTGAGCATCTGGGGGTGAAATCAAACCGCTGCGTTAACAGCACTGAAGTGACCTCCCTGTGGCACAAGCCCAGGCAGTGTCCTGCGATGTCCTCCCCCCCCCCCACCGCCTCGCTGAGGTGCTCAAAGGAAATCAGAGCAACATGTTCATGCATCTGGTTGTCCCTTGTGAGAACACGATGCTGGACATAAGTAGCAGTCAAGTACAACATTCCTTGTCTTCCTAGAGTGGACGTGCAGGGGAATCAGGCCACTGGCCTGAAACAGAAGGCTCTACTTATGTTCCAATTTGTCTGAAAAGTTGGCACTGGTATATAGCTACTGGTGTGTGTGTGTGTGGGTGTGGGTGTGTTTTAAAAAAGGAAGAATACTTTTTCTAAAGACAACATTAAATAAAGAACTAGTCACAGAGAAAACTGTTTAAAGACCATGGCAGCCCCATAATGCATCACAATTAGTTATCCTTTCTGTCTGACCTTTTTGGCCAAAATGGATCGATAAAAGGACAGCAGGAAACTGCAGGAATGAGAAGAGACTTGTGTTATGCTTAAAATTTCCCCCAGGGACCCCCAAGGCTGAAGTTCGTGGCACAACATTGTCTCAAAGCCTTGCTAGGTGGGTTTTTGCTGCAGTGCCTGCTTGGGAGGGGAGAAGGGGGGGGGGGAGGCAGAGAATGCTTTGATGGTGGGATTTTGGATCAAGGGCAGCCTGATGTCCTCTGCTCGCTCGTATCAAATGTATTTCTGATTATATGGAAGCCGAAGCACAAAAAACAGCGAGAGATATGCATACAAATCTGAAAGCCGGATGCCTTTTGCATATCTTATCAATCTGCTCTGCACTTAAAAAGGGGACTTTCACGGCCATTGTGAATCTGCAAAATCTGATTAAAAACAATAAACAAAACCAAAACATACCAGCACCCCGCAAGGAGCTTTCGTTCACCTAGGAAAGAGCTTGGATATGAGCCACTGACCGTTCCCCCATGCAATGGCACAAGTTGCTTTCAAGAAATGAAATGAAACCTTTGGCCTGGGCGTGCTCCCAACAGGAAAAACAAGAGTCTGAATTGGGGAGGCAGGGCCTCAGAAGAGTGCAAGGAGGACATGCACAAGCTCCAAGGTTTCACTGCTGGGATCTCAGTGAATAAACCATCTGGTACACCTTGGAGAACCCTCTGCCACCCAGAGAAGACCAGGATTTAATTTCCTTCCTCGGGGCCTGTAAGACAGAGCTATTACGCCTGGCTTTCAACTTGAACTTAGCCTGATCTTTTATTCCCCTTCCTTCCTTCTCTCTCCCTCCCCTTTTTATGAAGATTGCCCACTCTGGGATCCCACAGCTAATTCTCCCCTGGTCTCCTTGCTGGCCCAAATAGGACTAACTTAGCCAGCTAGCCCTGGTGATCATCTGATGTTTATTGGATGGATTTTCCCCCTAAACTGATTTTTGAATTCTCCCTAAACAGATTTTTGAATTCTGAATTATTCATGTTTTATACTGTATTTTATGCTGTTTTTTGTTGAATCAATTAAGTGTTTTAAATTTGTTGTTAGCCGCCCTGAGCCCGGTTTTCTGAACTAGGAAGGGTGGGTATAAATAAAAAATTATTACAATAAACACAGGAAGGAGATCCCATTTCTACCAGCTGCATTGCCAAGATCATACCCACCCACCCCCAAGCACTTTCAGTTTTCTTTTCCAGGTGGCACCAAACATGTTTAGCCTATGGGGCATGCTCAGTCCTCATTGGACAGAGGACTTGGACCTTTTCTTTTCAGGATGTGTTGGACTTCTGCATCCCTGGGGGTGGGAGTGAAATTGCGGTTCTGCTGAAAGCGCTGATACCCCCGTCTTGTTTCTGCTTGTTTCTCCAATGAAAATAGGGACATCCTAAGGAAAAGTGGAGCGAGGTGGAGCAAACTTGTTTTCTCCTGCTCTGGAGGGGAGGACTCAAACCGATGGCTTCAAGTTACAAGAAAGGGGATTCCGACTGAACATCAGGAAGAACTTTATGATGGCAGGAAGTGTTGGACAGTGGGAGGTGAAATCAGCCATGATTAAGTGGCCACAAGACATAGGTCATAATATAATGTTTGAAGATTGGGAAAGATTGCGGAACACTGATTTAAAATTTACAGACTGCTCTTCGCTGAAAGAAAACTACATGAAAATGATGTATAAATGGTATATAACACCAGTGCAGATAGGAAAAATGTATAAAACCGGCTCAAATATATGTTGGAAATGTAAGGAAAAAGAAGGGACTTTTTACCATATGTGGTGGGATTGTAGTAAAATTTTAAAAATTTGGGAAATGATACACAATGAGCTGAAGAAAATGTTCCAGTTAACATTTGTAAAAAAGCCTGAAGCATTCTTGTTAGGGATTGTAGGAAAAGACCTGCCAAGGAAATTGAAAAACATCTTCGTGTACACGACAACGGCAGCGAGAGTCTTAATAGCACAAAGATGGAAGAATGAAGAAATCCCAACCAAAGAACTGTGGCAAGAGAAACTGATGGACTATGTGGAATTGGCGAAATTGACACACAAACTACGTGCTAAAGACAACTGTGACTTTAAAGAAGAATGGGAACCTTTTACAAAGTACTTAAAGAAACAACAAAATGAACTGAACTCCTTGGCAGGTTTTGAATAAACATACACAAATTTATTACTGGTATCATACAGATAGCTAAATTAAGGATCTTTACAATTTTATAATATGCAGAGAATAACATGTGCTGAAAAATCAGAGAGAGGAGCTGAGGGAAGTCGGGGTGGGTGGGAGAGGGTTTTTTTCTTTCTTGGGGAGGGGGGAGGGAAAATAGGGGAGATGAGGATGATATGTTTTTGATAAATTATGCTGAAATTCCTAATAAAAAATATTCCAAAAAAAAAAGTGTTGGCCGCTTGGAAGGTTGTGGCCTCTCCTTCCTTGGAGGTCTTCAAGCAGAGGTTGGATGGTCACCTGTCATGGATGCTTTAGCTGAGATTCTTGCATTGCGGGGGGTTGGACTAGATGGTCTTTGGGGGACCCTTTCCAACTCTACGGTTCTGTGATTCCAGGATCAAATCAGAAACCAGGTCAGCTTCTGTAAATCCAGGACTGTCCCTGAGAAATAGGGACAACTCAGAGGGTCTGAAGTTGGGGTTCTTCCTTGGAACGCAGATGAGCTTTTTTTGCACCACTGATGGTGACAGAGACCGGTCCATTTCCTGAGATGCATCCGATGTGAAAGTCAAGAAGATAATTCTGGGATTGAGGGAAAGAGAGTGTGTGTGTGTGTGTGTGTGTGTGTGTGTGTGTGAATGCCAGCGTTATCTAGGTTCCAAGACATTTCATCCCAAGGCAGCTGAGTGTATCTTAATATGCATGTAAAAATGTGTGTCTCGACCCCCCCCCCGCCCGCCCCCGTCTCCCACATGGAAAATATTTGCAACTGCCTTTGCCATTTGAAGGATCCGTTGCCAGGGACGTTTCAAGGTGATACGCAAGTGCTGTGTTTGGAAGATCACAGAGCATTAACGCGGCAGGAGACAGAGAGAAAGAAAGTTGAAAAGTTACCTGCCTCCTCCTCCTCCTCGCGCTGTGCCTTTGCTGCGTCCTTCTTAAAATTCGCCTCCTCCATTCACTGCCCTTTTAAACAAGCAGAAATCTCTTTCTCCCCCCCACAATCCTCTCTCTCTCTCTCTCTCTCTCTCTTTCTCTCTGAACTGGAAAATCCAGATCTGCATTATCGGCAGATTTGCTCTATCTGAGAAAGAGGCCTTCTTGAATGCTCTGGAAAATACAGGCACTTTCTGCCCAAGGTTAGATTCCAGAAGGCACCTCGAAATAACATGAAATCAAACATAACATTGGAGGGGGGTGGGAAGGAGATGGCTTTCTTTGCAAAGGCAATGAGCACCTGTTTGTCTGAGAGGGACACTTGTTTAAACAAAAACGCCTGTTTAGAAGATGATGAGCTGCTCTGGTCCCAGTTTCATAGCAGTAATAAAAAGATAAACCTTGATAAGGAAGGAAGGAAGGAAGGAAGGAAGGAAGGAAGGCAGGCAAAGCTGGGAAACATTTTTACCATGCTACAAGATAAAAAATATAAATCTAGTGATTCAAAGTTCTCACATTTGGTTAACTGAAACATTTATACCCCACATTTAACCTACCGTATTTTTTGCTCTATAAGTCTCACTTTTTCCCTCCTAAAAAGTAAGGGGAAATGTGTGTGTGTCTTATGGAGCGAGTGCAGGCTGCACAGCTATCCCAGAAGCCAGAACAGCAAGAGGGATTACTGCTTTCACTGCGCAGCAATCCCTCTTGCTGTTCTGGCTTCTGAGATTCAGAATATTTTTTTTCTTGTTTTCCTCCTCCAAAAACTAGGTGTGTCTTGTGGTCTGGTGCATCTTATAGAGCAGAAAATACGGTAATTAGGATTCCCAACATCGCTTAAGGGCAATGCAAACACCCCAAATTATTATTCAGACAAAAATGTGAGCATACCTAGTCACTGCCTCTCTGATAAACCTACCTCACAGGGGTGTTGTGAGCAGGGAGAACCATGCATATGCAGTTATAAAGATATCCATATATATTGTAGTGGGTTTGGGGCACCAGTCTAGATGATGCCCTGAATCTGTGGAGACAGAAGGTATGAGAGCAAACTTGCCCAACCAGTCCTTTTGCCCAGGCAATGGCTGTGGGTGACTATTTAAGCACCATGATTCAAATAACTGAAGAATTTATCTGTGCCGTAGGATGAATGGTCTCACCTAGCTGCCAGGTAGAGACCAACAGCTGGAGAGGAGTGTGAGAGGAAGCTGGAATCAGGGTGGAAACTAGGGATACGGTGAACTGCTGGATCTGTGCTGGATACCAAACTGTGACACATTTCCCCCCAAAATACAGATGTGTTTTTACACTTGCAAGACTGGATGTTTTGCCATCTGCGGTACTTGAGGGTCGATTCCAAAAGATCCCGCCTGAGAAACGCCTTTGCCCCTGTGGAGATGGTAGAACCGAAACAGCGGCACACGTCCTCCTGTCCTGTACTCTCTACAAAGACCTGAGGAACGAGATCCTCACCCCACTCGTACTAACCATCCCAGGGCGCTCAGCCACTGCCACAATGTCCTTTCTTCTATCAGATAAAAATGAGCAGATAACAGCAAAGGTTGCTAGGTTCATAGCCGGGGCAATCAGAATAAGGGTCACTGGTGATTCAGGACTTTAAATTGTGCTTTTATATCAAATTTCCTTTTCTGCATATACTATAATGTTTTACTGTTGCTATGACCATTGGCTAATGCGAATAAAGTTTTATCTCTCTCTCATAGAATTGTAGAGTTGGAAGGGATCACCAAAGTCACCACAGGCCCCTGCAATTCAGGAATCTCAGCTAGAGCACCCACGACACATCGTCCTCCAACCTCTGCTTAAAAACCTCCAAGGAAGGAGAGTCCACCACCTCCTGAGGGAGACCGTTCCATTTTCAAACAGCTCTTACTGTCAGAAAGTTCTTCCTGAAGTTGAGTCGGAATCTCCTTTCCTATCACTTGAAGCCATTGGTTAGAGTCCTGCCCTCCAGAGCAAGAGAAAACAAACTTGCTCCATCTTCCATGTGAGAGTCTTTGTCATGGTCCGGTCTACGGGCGATCGAAGTCCCGGCTGAGGATGTCGGGACCGGGGGCAAGATGGCGGGGTGGGAGCAGGAACAAGAGTCCAGAAGTCAAGGGTCCGAGGGTCGAGAAGCAAGGAGTCAAGAAGCCGAGGTCCGAGGATCAGGAAGCAAGAAGCCAAATGCAGTAAGGCAGGAAACGTGTTGCTGTGGCAAAGAGCCGAAGGGAAATGCTGACCTTATATCCCTTCCCAGCTCTTGCCACCAGGTGCAGTGAGTTACCAAGCGGCCTCACCTGTGCAGCTGTGCCTTGCCTCCCCAGAACAAACTTAGGAAGACCCCAGTCCTGCGAAGCCCTACTGGTCTCAGGGCCCGGCTCCTGCATGCACTCCTGACAGTCTTTTAGATATTTGAAGATGGCTATCATATCTCCTTTCAGTCTCCTCTTTTCCAGGCTAAACATACTCAGCTCCTTCAACTGTTCCTCATAAGGCTTAGTTTCCAGACCCAACACCATCTTGGTTGCCCTCCTCTGCACACGTTCTAGCTGGTCAATATCCTTCTTGAATTGTGGCACCCAGAACTGGACACAGGACTCCAGGTGTGGTCTGACCAAGGCAGAGTAGAGTGGGACTATTACTTCCTTTGATCTGGACACTAGACTTCTGTTGATGCAGCCTAGATTAGCATTAGCTTTTTTTTTGCTGCTGTTGACGATGTAGAGGTTGATGATGTAGAAACAAGATCTGTTGAAGATGCTCTGAGCCCCCTCTATCTTATTCTCGTGTTGTACGTATGTGTACATATTTACCAACCCTGCTACAACATACAATGTTGCCAGATTCTGCACAGCAGTGCTCAAAAGTTGTCAGACGATGACTTGTGCCACAAACTAGATTTAATGAGCACTCATATCAGAGTGCTCTGTAGATTGATAGCTATAGTCTTATATGTACTAACCTCTTATGATCTGCCACTCACGTCTAATGTTCCTAACCCTTCTTTTAGACTATCCTAGCTTCCTTCAAGTGAAAGCTGGACCATAAAGAAGGCTGATCGCCGAAGAATGGATGCTTTTGAATTCTGGTGCTGGAGGAGACTCTTGAGAGTCCCACGGACTGCAAGAAGATCAAACCTCTCCATTCTGAAGGAAATCAGCCCTGAGTGCTCACTGGAAGGACAGATCCTGAAGCTGAGGCTCCAAGACTTTGGCCACCTCATGAGAAGAGAAGACTCCCTGGAAAAGACCCTGATGTTGGGAAAGATGGAGGGCACAAGGAGAAGGGGATGACAGAGGACGAGATGGTTGGACAGTGTTCTCGAAGATATCAGCATGAGTTTGACCAAACTGCGGGAGGCAGTGGAAGACAGGAGTGCCTGGCGTGCTCTGGTCCATGGGGTTGCGAAGAGTCGGACACGACTAAACGACTAAACAACAACAACAAGCTTCCTTTAGATTTTTATAGACTTTTAATTCTTTTTAGTTTTTCAAATCATTTTTCAGATTTTAAATGACTGTACCCCCCTTAATGCTGGTCTATGACCGTAATAAAGATTTGATTTGATATGTGTGTATATGAGGGTCTCCCACCTTGGTGGATACTGAACAGGTCTTTGGCTGGGATGGGAGACTGGCTGGGCCCCAGTCCTTGGCCTGATACCTCATGTTTCACGGCAGAAGAAACCCAGCACATATATGCTGGAAAATAAGACAGGCACAAATATTTGGGCAAGCAAGGCAAACTTTGGACTTTACCAGAGACAAATTCCGGCGACCGCAGAATCAGCAGAAGAAAAAGAATCGGGATTGGTTTGTTTGCTTGGCTCCCCCACCCCCCTCCTTTGGCGGCCAAAAGCCCCATTCCCCCACTCCAGCCCCAATTTGCCTCCCCACCATTTCTCATCAAGCAAAGCTCTTGAGACCTCAGCACCCGCCTTCCGCACCGATTTCCTTGACAACACGGAGAGGCAGCGACAGACAGCTGCTCTAAAGTCCTTCTCAGAGCAACCTGGAATTTGATGTCATAACAACTGTTTTTCTACCGCGTGTGTCAAAAAGGAAAGGGCTCTCCAGGAGGGGAAACGGGAGAGATTTAATTATAGAGCTGCATTGTGAGATCCCTCTTCTCTCTCTCTTTCTCTGCGCATGGGTTTTTGTACATGTGCATCTCCCGCTATTATGATTTGGCTACAAGTGCGTTGTGGCTGATGGGGCCACACACACAAAGGAAAGCCATGGGTGTAACGGCAGGGGCACCCGACTTACCTCTGTCTGGGTGCTCCAAGGACAAGCTCTTATTTTGATTTCTGCAAATCAGGTTACGAGAAAGCGGCGACCGACCCGACACCTGGCGGAAACCAGCAAGCATGACCTGAGCGCAAGGGCACTCTCATCTCCTGTGGTTTCAGAAGCATCGCTGTCTACAGCTGCAGAGTCAGAATATAGCCATCCTGACTAGTAGCCATCGATAGCCCCTCTCCTCCTCTGTGAATTTGTCTAATCCTCTTCTAAAACCATCCAGTTTGGTGCCCATCTCTGCCTCCGTCAGGAAGGAGTTCCATAGATTAACTATGCACTGCATGAAGAAAGACTTTCTATTCTCTTTTTTTAAAAACATAAATTTTATTAGTTTTTAACATATCATTTTCAACAGTAATTAAACATACTTTTACATCTTATACAGTTTTTTTTTACTTCCATCAATCACATCTGAAAATTTTCCGACCTATTCCTTCAATATACATTTCTTACTTTCACTATTACATTTAAATCTCATAACCAATATCTCTATCTTTTTCTACTTTGTAACACTTCGTATATTTCTCCTTACAAAACTTATTGTAGTCCTACTAGCGTAATTTGTTGATTACAGTTGCTCTTCAAATAATTCGTATATTTCCTCCAATCTTCTGTGAATCTCCAGTTCTGCAGGTTTCGAATCCTTCTTGTCATTTTATCCAATTCTGCGTAGTCCGTTAATTTTATCTGCAATTCTTCTTTCGTCGGAATTTCCTCTTGCTTCTGAAAGACTTTCTCTTCTCTGCCCTGAATCTTCCAACATTCGGCTCCATTGTATGCCCGTGAGTTCTACTATTAGGAGAGAGGGGAATTTCCCCCCTTCTGTCCACTTTCTCTTGGTCATGCATATGTTCAGACCCATCTTACCCATTGAGGCTAGTGGCGCAGCGCACCCGGGCACCAAGTTCTGGAGGGCGCCAGGCGAGAGTCCGGGGAACACCAAACGAATGCGCTGAGAGAGTGAGGGTGCATGCATCTCTCCCGCCGATCGTCGGCTCAGTTTTTTCCCCTTTTAGCCTGCAGGTGCCGAATTCTGTGGGGCACCAGAAGGCTAAAAGGGGGGAAACCGAGCTGACGCTCGCGTGGTGTGCTGCCTGCCGCGGCCACCGCAGCACAAAGTGGCCAGCTGAGCCGGGAGGCACCGCGTCCAGCCTGCGCCTCTCCCCCGCCAGAGGGGCTGCCCTCCAGCCGCTGCCCACCTCCTCCAGCCCTAAAAAAAGGTCAACTCTGGGAAAGGGGAGGCGCCAGAGGGATCTTTGCACCATGACGGCGGATATGTTTAAGATGGCCCTGCATACGTTTATAAACTTTTATCATGGCATCTCTTACCTGCCTTTTCTTTAAACCAGGGATGTGCCAGGGATACCACAGACAGGGACTCTTTGGCTCTCGAGATGTTGTTAGACTCCAACTCCCAGCAGCCTCGGTAGGGCAGAACGCCCAATGGGCAGCAATGACGTTGGCAGGAGTTGTAGTCTAGCAACATCATGGAGGTCCACATTTTCTGGTTAACTGCCCCAGCAGAAATTGCTCCAGGTGTGAAGAGATAAGTCCTGCTCCCTGGTTATGGACCTACCTGATTGTAATGGCCAACAGCACTGAGACATCATTTAAGATTTTCCCACAATGCTCCAGTGCACCCAGCACAGTACCATTCTGGGGGGTTTGGGGAAATTTGAATGACAGCTTGTAGCTGCCCAGTGTGGGGAGACCAGGTATGGGGTCAATGTGAATAGGCCAAATTGGAATCCTACTTTCTGGTCTTGCTCAGGGGGTGTGTGTGTGTGTGTGTGTGTGTGTGTGTGTGGAAGTATTGACCTGGTTCAGATGCTTGCGTGAGCCTGCTCTCCCCTCCTTCTTATTCACCACATCAGCTTCCAGTTTAAACCAGTGCTTTTTCCTCTTAAAGATGTTTAGGGGTACTCTCATTTTGACTCAAGAAAATCACCATTTTATAGTTCAAATTGGGAAAAATAAATACAGTCAATGGACTAAAGTACCAACATTCACAAAATGTTTAGGGGTATGCGTCCCCCAGCGTCCCCCCAGAAAAAAGCACTGGTTTAAACCAACCACAGTTTGTTGGTTCTCCTGATCCGGTCACTGTGGTTAGTTCTAACTATGATTTATCTGACTATGCCAGGCTAAAAACCACCATTTGATCTCAGCATGTGTGAAGGAAATGACAAACCGCAGTTCATTGGTACAAACAGATGCATTTAAAATAGATGCTTCCAACCTCCTCACTACTGTGCTGGCAAAGAGGGGTTTGGGGAGAGCAGAACCCGAAGCTTTTGGATGTAACAATAAACTATGGGGTGAGCATGACATTTGAAACCTCCCATTGCCTGTCTCCAGCCATAGAAGCCCATAGAAGAACTTCAATTCCTTACCCTGCCTAGATCACAAGTAGCCAATACGGTGATCTCTGGGTGCCCCAGCCAGCATGGCCAATGGTTACAGCTTCAGGAGACCTGACAAACGGTGGTTGGTTTAAAATGATAGGAAGTAGAATCCAACTTTTGTTATGGTGCTTCTTGTAGCCAGTGACTCCACTGAAATTGCCCTTTAAATTTTGAGCTGCATGCGGGTTTGTGGGGGTTTTTTTTAAACTGGTTTATTAATGCTGTGGGTGTCTTGTAGAAATTGTTTTTCAAATCTTTTAATTATCATTGAAGCTGTAATTTTAAATGGCCGTCGTGTAAGCTGCTTTGAGTTTTGCTCAGCAAGAGAGCTTATAAATATTTTAAAATACAGTGGTACCTCGGGTTAAGAACTTAATTCGTTCCGGAGGTCCGTTCTTAACCTGAAACTGTTCTTAACCTGAAGCACCACTTTAGCTAAAGGGGCCTCCTGCTGATGCTGCGCCGCCGGAGCACGATTTCTGTTCTCATCCTGAAGCAAAGTTCTTAACCGAGGTACTATTTCTGGGTTAGCGGTGTCTGTAACCTGAAGCGTCTGCAACCTGAAGCGTATGTAACCCGAGGTACCACTGTAAATGGCATGAGGGACCCAGTCAGTGATTCTATGTGTAGGTTAAAACGAAAGTAATAGCCTCTGCTTCTTGCACAGTAACTTATCATGAGACCAGTCCTCAAGAAGAGAGAGAGAGAGAGAGAGAGAGAGAGAGAGAGAGAGAGAGAGACGAAGCCATAGATATGGACGCTTATTTCCCATCCACATTGTATTCATTTAGAGACCTGCTGTGGCCAATGCAAATTCCTTTTTTGTGACATTTTATACAGTGGGATTATTCCCCCTAAGGGGTAACATCCTGTCATTGGGGCACAAGAATGGGAATGAATGGTTTTACCTAAAACTAAGCAGATTCCCGCACCCGCTGAAAACTTCACAGCTTGCAAGTGTTAAGGCACGCCATGGCATTGACAAATGAAATTCTTTCATGGAAATAATTTGGGCAACTCTTAATTAAATTTGCTCGGGAGTAAGGGGTGAACATAAAATGAGATAGCTGAGGAGGGCAGCTCTGGATCCTTATCCTAGCCAGAAAGCAGAAACGGAGGGGGGGGAGTTACCCTTGTAGCTTTGCATTTCCTAACCACAAGTTAAACAGCGCTGCTACATTTCCTGGCATGGGGTTCAAGAAGAAAACAAGACATGGGGTTTTTCCACACTTCTGCTTGTCCTGTAACTAGTAAGCATGGATCTGAGAGCTTCTGCCTTTGCTTCACCACTTTCCCCCAGAAAACCTGCTCTTTAGTGCTAAATTGGAACAAACAGCAGTCCAAACCCGATTGCCCTTTGTTTCCTGTTCAGTGCTAAAGATTGCACTTACCTGGGGGAAAGTGGCGAGGGAAACAGAGATGCAGATAAGCCTAAGTCGAGCCTTCAAACACAACCTTTCTTTATCACGTCATAACCAGTGCTTCGTCGCATCATAGAATTGTAGAGATGTAAGGGACCACGAGGGTCATCTAGTCCAACCCCCTGCAACGCAGGAATCTTTTGCCCACCGTGAGACTCAAACCCACGACCCGAAGATTAAGAGGCTCGCGCTCTACCGACTGAGCTACCCTAGTTAAGCAAGGAGATGCCTCCACACAAATACGCCTCTCCACACAGCACATGGTTAAACTGCTTGCAGGTCTGCCATTGGGGTATCTGGCTAGCCACTGCGAGAACAGGATTCAGTACTAGGTGGGATATAGGTCTTACACAGCAGAGCTCATTTGGGGCTTTGAGCACTAATGTGAACAGCTTGAATTGGGCCCAGAAATGAGCTGGCAACCAAGGCAAGCTGTTTTAAAACGGAGGTTCTGGGAGATTATTATTAATATTAATATTAATATTAATATTAATATTAATATTAATATTATTACCGCGCCAATCTGGCTGGTTCCCCCAACCACTCTGGGAGGCTCCCAACAGAATATTAAAAACATGATAAAAGATCAGACATTAAAAACTGCCCTAAACAGGGCTGCCTTCAGATGTCTTCTAAAAGTCAGATAGTTGTTTATTTCCTTGATATCTGACAAAAGGGTGTTCCACAGGGCGGGTGCCTGGTTCCCTGTAACCTCACTTCTCTCAGAGAGGGAACCGCCAGAAGGCCCTCAGAGCTGGACCTCAGTGTCCGGGCTGAACGATGGGGGTGGAGACGCTCCTTCAGGTATACTGGGCCAAAGCCGTTTAAGGCTTTGAAGGCCAGCACCAACACTTTGAATTGTGTTCGGAAATGTCCCGGGGAGCCAACGTAGGTCTTTAAAGGACCAGTGTAATATGGTCCCTGCGGCCACTCCCAGTCACCCGTCTAGCTGCTGCATTCTGGATTAGTTGTAGTTTCCGGGTCACCTTCAAAGGTAGCCCCACATAGAGCGCATGGCAGTAGTCCAAGCGGGAGATAACTAGAGCATGCACCACTCTGGCGAGACAGTCTGCGGGCAGGCAGGCTCTCATCCTGCACACCAGACGGAGCTGATAAACAGCTGCCCTGGACACAGAATTGACCTGCGCCTCCATAGACAGCTGTGAGTCCAGAATGACTCCCAGGCTGCGCACCTGGTCCTTCAGGGGCACAGTTGCCCCAATCAGGGCCAGGGAGTCCTCCACACCTGCCCGCCCCCTGTCCCCCAAAGACAGTGCTTCTGTCTTGTCAGGATTCAACCTCAATCTGTTAGCCACCATCCATCCTCCAACTGCCTCCAGACACTCACACAGGACCTTCACCGCCTTCACTGGTTCCGATTTAAAAGAGAGGTAGAGCTGGGTATCATCTGCAAGCAACCCCAGCCAGCAATCTGGCCACTGTAATTTGGACCGGCTGACATTTCCGAGCCGTCTTCAAGGGCAGCCCCACAGAGAGTGCATTGCAATAATCCAATCTGGAAGTTAGCAGAGCATGGAGCATTATTCCCCATGCTGTCAGCTAGCTGCTGCTGCTGGCAGATCCCAAGAGAACGGACAGGGTGATCATGTAATGCCAGAGGACAAGTGTGCTATTAATAGCTCTTTTCCCCAAACTGTCAGCTCACGTTGATTTATCAACTCATTCTGCAAACACACCCACACATACTGCCACTCTCCCCTCCTGGCACAAAACCCTTTCAGTATTTGCTTTTTCCAAGGACTCTGCACATCATTTCCTTGTTTACCTTTACCTGGCCAAAAATAGGACACCTTTCTGGCTGGGGCGCCTGGGAGGAGAGGCCCAGCCCAGCCCAGCTACAGAGAGGAAAATCTAAAGAGGCAGAATGCTGGAAGATTCGGGACAGATAAAAGAAGGTGCATCTTTGTGTGGTGCATAGTTAAACCATGGAACTCACTGCCACAGGAAACAGGGATGGCTTATAACCCGGATGGCTTTCAAAGAAAATGGGCAAATTCATGGAGAAGGATTTCAATGGCTATGAGCCAGAATGGATGTGTTCTGCCTCCACATTTTTCATCTCCGCCAAGCTAAGCAGTTGGCTCCTTACCTGACCTAGCCACTGTGATCCATGCTACGGTCACCTCCAGACTTGATTATTTTAACTCACTCCACGTGGGGCTGCCCTTGAGACTGACCCAGAAACTCCAGCAAGTGCAGAATGCCGCGGCAAGACTCCTGACGGGGTCCTCGCCCTGACGGGATCACATTCATCCAGTGCTTTACCAGCTGCACTGGCTCACAGTGGAGTACAGGATCAGGTTTAAGGTGCTGGTTTTGACATTTAAAGCCCTATGCGGCCTAGGACCCTCATACCTACGGGACCGCCTCTCCTGGTATGCCCCACTTTAGGTCCACAAATGACAACACTTTGGAGGTCCTGAGCCACAAGGTGGTTAGATTGGTCTCAACTAGGGCCAGGGCCTTTTCAGTACTGGCCCCAACTTGGTGGAACGCTCTGTCACAAGAGACTAGGGCCCTGCGAGACTTGACATCTTTCCGCAGGGCCTGCAAGACAGAGCTGTTCCACCAGGCCTTTGGCGAAGGCACAGCCTGACCCCCTCCCTTGGTAATCCTCATAGAACTCTAGCCCAATGGTTGCCATTAATTTGATTCTGAATTGATTTTAGAATGAATTGATTTTAGAATGCTGTGTTACTTTTATTGTTGTTCGTCACTCTGAGCCCGCCTTCGGCTGGGGAGGTCGGTATATAAATAAATTATTATTATTATTATTATTGTTATTCGGAAGCAGCCTTGCTTCTGAATACCACTTGCTGGAAGCCACAGGTGGGGAGAGGACTCTTGCGCTTGAATCCTGATCCCATGAGCGTCTGGTTGGCCACTGTGAGAACAGGATGCTGGACAAGAAAAGGGCCGTTGACCTGATCCTGCGTGCTCATCTTAACATTCTTATGGGACACAGGTGGCGCTGTGGTCTAAACCACTGAGCCTCTTGGGCTTGCCGATCGGAAGGTCGGCGGTTCGAATCCCCGCGACGGGGTGAGCTCCCGTTGCTCAGTCCCTGCTCCTGCCAACCTAGCAGTTCGAAAGCACGTCAAAGTGCAAGTAGATGAATAGGGACCGCTGCGGTGGGAAGGTAAACGGCGTTTCCATGCACTCTGGCTTCCGTCAGAGTATCCAGTTGCACCAGAAGTGGTTTAGTCATGCTGGACACATGACCCAGAAAGCTGTCTGTGGACAAACGCTGACTCCTTTGGCCTGAAAGCGGAGATGAGTGCTGCAACCACAGAGTCGCCTAAACCGTCCAGGGATCCTTTACCTTTTCGTATTATCCATCATGTCAGAACTTCACCATGGAGTGAAAATGTCCATGCGCTATTGGTGCTCATGATCCCACAGAGAGAAAATAATAATAATAATAATAATAATAATAATAATAATAATAATAATAATTTATTTATACCCTGCCCACCTGGCTGGGTTTCCCCGGCTACTCTGGCCTGCTTCCAGCAAAATATTAAAATACAATAATTCATCAAATATTAAAAGCTTCCCTAAACAGGGCTGCCTTCAGATGTCATCATCTCTCATCCAAGCAAACGCAATCCTTTCTAGGGGGACATAGATCCTACAATGGTGAGACTTTGAATCTGGTCCTTCTTCCAAGCAGCTCACGGTGACGCACAGCAATGGGGGCTTCCTACAAGCTTCTGCTTGGCCA
The DNA here is from genome assembly GCF_964270895.1 of Podarcis filfolensis. Classification (NCBI taxonomy): domain Eukaryota; kingdom Metazoa; phylum Chordata; class Lepidosauria; order Squamata; family Lacertidae; genus Podarcis; species Podarcis filfolensis. The sequence goes on from NC_139616.1 coordinate 51,145,504, forward strand.
CTAGGAGAAGAGGGTGCTGGACTGGATGCGGCCCCCTTTGGCCTTATCCAGCAGACCATTCTTCTTCTTTCGAGCACAATTCAACGTGTTGGTGCTGACCTTTAAAGCCCTAAACAGCCTCGGCCCAGTAGACCTGAAGGAGCGTCTCCACCCCCATCGTTCAGCCCCAACACTGAGGTCCAGCTTCAAGGGCCTTCTGGCTGTTCCCTCCCTGTGAGAAGTGAGGTTACAGGGAACCAGGCAGAGGGCCTTCTCGGTGGTGGCACCCGTCCTGTGGAACGCTGTCCCATCAGATGTCAAGGAAATAAACAACTATCTGACTTTGAGAAGACATCTGAAGGCAGCCCTATTTAGGGATGTTTTAAATATTTAATGCTGTATTTTTAACACTCGATTGGGAGCCGCCCAGAGTGGCTGGGGAAACTCAGCCAGATGGGCGGGGTATAAATAATAAATTATTATTCTTCTTCTTCTTCTTCTTCTTCTTCTTCTTCTTCTTCTTCTTCTTCTTCTTCTTCTTCTTCTTCTTCTTCTTCATAGCTAGCAGGAGCGAAGAGTTGCTCTCCCCCTTTGGGTTTCTCCATCCATCCTGTCCCCTCCCCCACCCCAGGAGAGGGACCCCCCCTTGGCCACGACTGCCGGCTGCCAGGTTTCCATCAAGAAGTGGGACTTGAGGACCTCAAGGACAAGCTGGTGTCCCTTTAAGGTAATCTCCCTGCGCACGTGCGCGTTATATTGTTTGGCAGATTGATGCTAATGGAAATGCGCAGTTATGTTATGTAACAGAAAGCCCGCTGGAAGACAGTGATGGATGAGTTATGTGTAAGCAGAGCATTAACATAACTTACATTATTGCTTTCCCATAATCTTGGGTAGTACAGGGAGGACCACACAGCGAGCAGGATTATCGGGGAGGAACCGGCAGGGCGGGGAGAGGGAGGGTTATCTGAAGGGGTGCATTACCGCTGGCTCTGAAACAAGAGATGCACTGGACCGTCCGGTCGCTTTGCAGGGAAGAAATGTGGGTTCCCAGGTGGGATTTTGGGACGTCCTGGGTCTCTATAAAATGGCAGTGGCCCAGTCTTCAAATGTGCACACCACACTCAGAGATAATAAGTGCTGAAGTGCATCCACAACAGGATTTCAAATCTAATGGGGATCTGACTCTGCACACCTGTGTCTCACATCGGGAGGCGATGGGATGTCCAGATGCTCTGGCACACAATTGCACTAAAAAGTCACAGAAGACGTGGTGCGGTGTGCCAGATCCTGCTGTCTTGAAATCTCAGGTTTCATTTCCTTTTTTTAAAAACCCCACCAAGGTTCTAGTCCTTTTGGAGAGGTTTGAACACATGGGAAATACCTGGATGAGATCTCAGATGCCACAGAAGTTGGGGTTAGGGTTGGGGCTTCAGTTCCCTGCGCTTCTCCTTGATTAGCAAAGCCAGATTAATGACACACCCTTACTCAGAAGTGCCGTTAAATGGGGCTCGCTCCCAGGTGAATGGGTGCAGGTGTAAGATTCCGCTGCTGATGAACCAACAATGTGCTTACTTAATTCATATGTTTTGGGAGGAAACCTAGACAGCATCTTAAAAAGCAGAGACATCACCTTGCCAACAAAGGTCCGTATAGTTAAATCTATGGTTTTCCCTGTAGTGATGTATGGAAGTGAAGAGCTGGACCATAAAGAAGGCTGATCGCCAAAGAATGGATGCTTTTGAATTCTGGTGCTGGAGGAGACTCTTGAGAGTCCCATGGACTGCAAGAAGATACAACCTCTCCATTCTGAAGGAAATCAGCCCTGAGTGCTCACTGGAAGGACAGATCCTGAAGCTGAGGCTTCAAGACTTTGGCCACCTCATGAGAAGAGAAGACTCCCTGGAAAAGACCCTGATGCTGGGAAAGATGGAGGGCACAAGGATAAGGGGACGACAGAAGATGAGATGGTGGGACAGTGTTCTCGAAGCTACAAACATGAGTTTGACCAAACTGCGGGAGGCAGTGGGAGACAGGAGGGCCTGGCGTGCTCTGGTCCAGGGGGTCACGAAGGTCAGACACGACTAAACGACTGAACAACAACAACAATTCGTATGTGTGTGTTAAGAGTTTAGGAGTGCGAACGGGCGTCTCTTGACAGATCAAGATGCTGTTCTCCTCTCTTGATCAAGGCACTGTGTATTTCGGGTTGGGGGGGAGTTAACTGAGGAAAGAACAGTCCCTCAATGTGTTATGATGCTGCGCATTAGTGTTAAGGTTAATTGGAAAACACTGCCCAGTCGGTGACACCGTGGCATTTATTTTTAAGCTGTTAATTAGGGGAATAAGTTTGAAAGTAAGACAGTTAATCAATTCTTTTTTCAAAAAAAAATGTGGTGGGCAGTCCTAATTATCTGAAAGAAATATAAACAGTGCTCAGATTGCAGGAGTCCTGGGGACATGGTGTTGCGTCCCTCAGCAAAAGTTACAGGTCTCATCATTTTTGCATTTATCCAAAAACAGTTGAGGGGGGAAATGCATGTATTTTGAAAAAGTGGCATTGGTTATCTGGATTGCTGCCCTTGAATGAATTATATTTATTCAGAATAAACCAGGATTTAACTTGCAATCCTACACACACTGACCTGGGAGTAAGTCCAACCGAGTATGGTGTGACTTACTTCTGAGTAAACATGCATAGGATCACAATCCTGATACTCCCAGTCTAGGAGGGGGGAATCTAATCCAGCCCTCCAGCTGTTGTTGGATTTTATCAGCCCCAGCCAGGGATTCTGGGAGTTGGAGTCCAACAACATCTCCAGGTCCTTCAAGACATTTTGCTGCCTGAGGCAGAGAAGCAGATGTTGTCCCTTCCCAAGTTGAGGTGCATCAGAACCCCCAAAGCAAGCCAAGTTATGTTGGGACCCGAGGCAGAAAACCCAGCAAGCTCCTCTTCCCTTCTGAGGCAGTGGGAAAACAATCCCATCAAATTAATTAACTAACAATTTGCTGCCTTTTCATGACACCCAAATCTGCCACCTGAGGAAGAGCCTTCATTCTGCCAAATGGCAGGACCGTGTCTGCCGGAATTGACCGTGCATATGGATTTTACTTTCTTGGGCTCTGTGATCACTGCAGATGGTGACAGCAGCCATGAAATTAAAAGACGCCTGCTTCTTGGGAGAAAAGCAATGACCAACCTAGACAGCATCTTAAAAAGCAGAGACATCACCTTGCCAACAAAGGTCTGTACAGTTAAAGCTATGGTTTTCCCAGTAGTGATGTATGGAAGTGAGAGCTGGACCATAAAGAAGGCTGATCGCCGAAGAATTGATGCTTTTGAATTGTGGTGCTGGAGGAGACTCTTGAGAGTCCCATGGACTGCAAGAAGATCAAACCTAATCCATTCTGAAGGAAATCAGCCCTGAGTGCTCACTGGAAGGACAGATCCTGAGGCTGAGGCTCCAATACTTTGGCCACCTCATGAGAAGAGAAGACTCCCTGGAAAAGACGCTGATGTTGGGAAAGATGGAGGGCACAAGGAGAAGGGGACGACAGAGGACGAGATGGTTGGACAGTGTTCTCAAAGATACCAGCATGAGTTTGACCAAACTGCGGGAGGCAGTGGAAGACAGGAGTGCCTGGCGTGCTCAGGTCCATGGGGTCACGAAGAGTCGGACACGACTAAATGACTAAACAACAAAATGGACCAAACAAAGCCGGCTTTCCTTCTCCCAGCCTCTCCTCAAGGAACCCAGAGAAGAGGCAGGGGTCTTTGGGGAGATAGTTCAGGCTTACTGATGGAGAGCAGTTGTATTCCCAGGGTTCCTTTAGGAAGGCAAAGCAATTAAAATTATTTAAGTTTATGGCTATAGCCGTACATTGGTACTTTGTTTCTCAAATGCCTTGATTCTCAAACAACTTGGAACCCAAACACAGCAAACCCGTAAGTAAGTGTTCCAGTTTGCAAACTTTTTTTCCGAGGTGCTCCGTTTTGAGTGTTTCGCTGACAATTTGAGTCTCACACTTTCATTTGGCAGCCCTGTTCAGGGAAGTTTTTAATATGTAACGCTGTTTTTTTTTTTAACATTTGATTGGGAGCTGCCCAGAGTGGCTGGGGAAACTCAGCCAGATGGGCGGGGTATAAATAATAAATTATTATTATAAATTATTAGTATTATTATTTGGAGTGTTATTGTTGTGTACTGAGTTGAATAGGATCCAAAATGCAGCAGTCTGATTGGTCCTAGAACAATAGGATTCAGAATGCAGCAGTCTGATTGGTTCACAGGAGCCATCCAATCCAGCTCCAGGTGGAAGTGAATCCGCAACCTGATTGGCCAACAGGAGAATCCCAGAATTAGCCAATCACGTGGGGTCCATTGTGTAAATAATGTATATAAAGCAAACATTTCAGGGGAACTTCCATTCCTCACTACTATGAGCTGAATAAAGAGCATGAAATCCACACTCATCTCCGAGTATATTTCAGTTATGCTGGTCTATCCGTTTTTGCTTAATTATTTTGCGTTTTTGTGGCTCTCTTTTTTGGTGTGTGACTATGTGACTGTGTGGAACCCAGTTCAGCTACTGATTATGTGACTGCAGTACATTGTTGATTGCTTTCATTTTATGGATCAATGGTCTCGTTAGATAGTAAAATTCATGTTATATTGCTGTTTCAGGGGTTGTTTTTAAAAGTCTGGAACAGATTAATCCATTTTGCATTACTTTCTATGGGAAAGCACACCTTGGTTTTGGAACGCTTTGGTTTTGGAACAGACTTCCGGAACGGATTATGTTTGAGAACCAAGGGACCACTGTATTGCTAGAGGTTACGATATTGAAGCAATGCAGCTGTGAAGTACTAGCTTGAAAAGTAAACATGAAGGGAATGTTGGGACTGTCCGTGGGAAACAGAGGGACAGTCAATTCACAGTGTGAAGCACCGGAATTAGCTCAGAGTGTAATATGAGCTCTTCCGTTTGTTCCTGTCCGAGAAGTTCAGGAAGTGTTAGTCACTACACTGCTGGAGTTTGAAGAGAGCAGTCATGTTTTTTGTAATGCTGCAAAGACAGAAATAAAGGCATGTAAATACGTTTCTGTCTATCTCTTTCCCCTGCCAGGGGGCAGGAAAGAGGGGGTGTGTTCTTCTCACGTTTGAGAAGAATCGCCGATCGAGACCTAGCCTGCGCTTGCTGGGGAATGCAGCCAGGGAGGTCAACAGGGAATCAAGCCGGGTGCCTGGGATTGTTGCCAGTTTCTCCTGATATGGGCTTGAATTCCCGACATACCACACATCTTGATTTACATTGTAAGTTGGCCTGAGAGTAACGTGGGTGCTGCCCTCCAGATGTTCGTGGACTGCCGCTCCATCACCGCTGGCAAGAACATCTGGCAGTCACAAGGCTGGCTATCCCTGCCTAAGATCATAACATAAGAAGAGGCTGTTGGATCAGGTCAATGGTCCATCTTGTCCAGCCTCCTGTTCTCACCAGTGGCCAACAAGATGCCCATCATGGGAAGAAGTCCACAAGCAGGATCCAAGCACAAGAAACCTTTCCCTCCTGAGCTTTCTAGCAACCAGGATTCAGAAGCACAGCTGGAGGCAGAGCAGCAGAGCTATCCTGGCTCCTAGCCATCACCAGCCCTCTCCTACATGAATTTGTAACAAGTGCGCAGTGCAGTCACTTTCAGGCTTTGAGCATAGCTGTCAGCTTTTCCCTTTTTAAAAGGGAAATTCCCTTATTCCAAATAGGATTCCTTGCAAGAAAAGGGGAAAGTTGGCAGCTATGGCTTTGAGTTTATGGAGTCCAGCCAAATAGAAGTGAAAATACAGAGGAAAATTGTCTTGTGCCCGAAATGGTAGAATTGACCAGCCAACAAACCTCTCTCTCAAAAGAGAGGGGCAGAGAGAGAGAGAGGTGAAAAAAATTGTCCTGTGAAATTTTGGTTTTCGAGGACCAACATTTTAAGAAGGAATGGAGAAAAGTTGTGATTTATCTTAAAAACCATTGCAAACAGTTAAAATTATTAGTGGAACTGCAATAACACTTGTACAGTGGTACCTCGGGTTAAGTACTTAATTCGTTCTGGAGGTCCGTTCTTAACCTGAAACTGTTCTTAACCTGAAGCACCACTTTAGCTAATGGGGCCTCCTGCTGCTGTCGCGCAATTTCTGTTCTCATCCTGAAGCAAAGTTCTTAACCCGAGGTACTATTTCTGGGTTAGCGGAGTCTGTAACCTGAAGCGTATGTAACCCGAGGTACCACTGTAATGTAATGCAGAACTATGGACATAATGGAGATATAAGAATTTGGATTATTATAAAAGATGCAGAAGTAAAAGGACTAACACTAAGGCCCACAAAGGGGAACAGGGAAGTCCAGGAGATTCTTGGGAATCTTGTTTTTATGTAGTATGTTGTGGTGTGAATGTAAATTTTAATATGGAAAATCAAATAAATAAATGTCCTGTTTTGTCCTGTGAATTCTGCCTGAAATGGTGGAATTGATCAGCCAACTAGCCTTCCAGAGGCCCAATTTGTTTAAGTAAGAGAAAGCAAATGTTGACACCTGTGGACTTTGGCTCTCAAAGTCCTTGCTGTGTCCGGAAAGAACTGGGCACTGAAACCACTGCTCATTTGGAGGGTGATATCACCAGGTGAATATTATCACCAGGTGAGATCATTGTGGACCTTGCTCAAAACCTTGTCCATCAGAAAGATCAAAGTAGGTTTTGAAGGCTGCCAGGTCCCGCCCTGAAGACTCCACCTGCCACTTTTGGAACTTGGACGACCCAGCGGCTGTTCCAAAGTGCCTCCACCCACCACCTCCCGAGTGGCAAAACTAGAGCCCCACAGACAACCACCTTGAATGCCAGGGCTTTGGAGAAATTGTGGACTTGGCTTCTGCGCTAGCTACTCCTCTGTCAGCTCCATTTATAAGACACCGCTTCTTTTGCATCTGCTTGAAGAGCTGCAGCTTTGGCCACCAGAAGCAGGGCCTCTTCAGTGGTGGCCCCGACACCATTAGGAATTTTCCCCCACTAACACTTGGCTAAAAACTACTTCCTGGCAATCGCCACCCGTCGGTTCTCATCCTGTCCCCTGGAGCCACGGAGTGCAATATTGTTCCGTTTTCTTGAAGGCCATTGTCACATCCGCTCTCATCTTCTCCAGACTAAGATGCCAGCTTTCCAAAGTGGCTCTCTGGGTGGCGGAGGGAGCTGCTATGCTAATTTTAGAACATAAAGAGAGCCTGTGGGATCAGGCCAATGGGCCATCGTCCTGTTCTCGCAGTGGCCAACCAGATGCCTGTGGGAAACCTATGTTACAGAATGACCAGGGTGGGAGCCACATCTTCAAAGTTGTTGCAGTGTTACAAATATTATGCCTCAATGTATCCTTTCGACTTGACAGCTCAGGGAAGATACCTAGCTTTATAAATTGGTAGAAAATCCATACTTTAACCGACTCTCCTCATTCCAACCCCATTTAGCCCTTAAATAATAATAATAATAAATTTTATTTATACCCCGCTCTCCCCGGCCAGAGCTGGGCTCAGGGTGGCTAACACCAATAAAATCACAGTAAAAAACATAATAGGGGGGAAAGAAAAAATGGGGGGAAGAAAGAAAAACCAATTTAAAATACAAGTTAAAATGCAATTTAAAATGCAGCCAATAAACCAAGACCATAAGGGGAGGGAAACCTAAGGGTCAGACTGAGTCCAAGCCAAAGGCCAGGCGGAACAGCTCTGTCTTGCAGGCCCTGCAGAAAGATGTCAAGTCCCGCAGGGCCCTGGTCTCTTGTGACAAAGCGTTCCACTAAGTCGGGGCCCTGGCCCTAGCTGAGACCAATCTAACCACCTTGTGACCTGGGACCTCCAAAGTGTTGTCATTTGTGGACCTTAAGGTCCTCTGTGGGACATACCAGGAGAGGCGGTCCCGTAGGTACGAGGGTCCTTGGCCGCATAGGGCTTTAAAGGTCAAAACCAGAAAAGTGAATTTGGGCTCCACCTCCCTCTATGAACCAAGAAGCAGGAAGTCCCGTAGGCAGCAGAAACCGGGCATCCTGCCATAATTCCCCCAGCGTGAGAGCACATTCACGGCCCCCCACCCAGGGAGTGACCAAGGGGCAACACTAGACATACACAGAGGCAGTTGAGCAAGTCAGGTGTTCTGGAAGCCCATTTCCAGACAAGAACTGAGGGCCAGGAGATGTCAAGAGTTTTATTGTTCTTCCAGTGGTGGGGACTTAAGAGGTGTTGGGAAAGGGGTCTGATCAAGTGACCTCATGTTGGACTTGTGAAACCCTTGTATGCCCCTCCCCATTTGTGACATGCTAGTGATGTAGTGATGATGTATCAGTGATGCCTCTCAAAGTGTATTCTGGGGGAAAGAGGGAAGTTTTAAAAGAGGACGTCACCCCGTGTTCGGGGATCTTACTCCTGTGGGGACCTGTTGCACAACAATAAAGATCATGGTCTACTGACCGCTATTTGCTCCAAATGACTTTGCTGGAACTTCCTTCTTTTGCTGACTGCATGGACCCGCGGGGGACTTGCACCCTGAAAGCTGGCCTGTTGAGTAGTCTCTCACCCCAGAATTTTTCCTTATCACCTACAAGCAGGATCCTTTGCACAAGAGCAACTCTCTCGTTCTGTGGTTTCCAGCAACTAGTACTCAGAAGCATCGTTCCCTCCAACCATAGAGTGTAGCCACCATGGCTAGGAGCCATCCATAGCCCTCTCCCCCTCCAGGAATTTGCCTAATTCTCTTTTAAAGCCAACCCAAGTGGCGGCCATCGCTGCCCCCTGCAACAGCAAGTTCCGCAGTTTAACTCTGTGCTGAGCAAAGAAAGGCTTTCTCTTATCTGTCACAAATCTCTCAAATAATCTCTCCAAGGACCTGTTGATGGATTTTACCATTGTACTTTGGGGAGTGCATTAGCTTATGGTCTGTTTGTGTGGTTTGGGAGCTGCACGGTCAGGGGGAAAACAATGCTATCCAGGGTTGTAAAGACTGTGGAGAGAATAAGTGGGTGCACTCTTCCCACCTTGGATCAAATCTACGCTTCCAGGTGGCACAAGAAAGCTGCAGAGATAGCGCAGGATAGTGCGCACCCCGGAAATGATCTCTTTCAGCTTCTGCCTTCTGGAAGAAGGTACAGGGTTATAAAGACCAGGAGTAGCCACCTGATAAACAGTTTTTTTCCAAATGTGATTTTGGTTTTAAATGCAGTGTAAGGTAGTCTCTATGGGAGTATACTGTATTTAATTATGGGGTATCAGAGTTTTTAGGGGGCTAACCAGGCTGGGATAGCTGGGATAGCTGGGATAGCAGGCTTGTGGGTTTTTGAATGTCTGATGTAGATTTTTTCAATTTCGTTGTTCTGTATGGGACAATGACAATAAAGATTATTGTATTGTATCATATCATAATCTCCCAACACCTGGCTCCAATGTAGGGGGAGGACCAGGCCGGTGCAAGCATGAAACAGGATCCGGCCTCTAAGCCTCGCCTTGGAGACAGCACAGCCGCCTTGACCCTGCCAGCTTCAGAGGCCGGAGGTGCCTCCCAGCGGGGGCTCAGTGGGTGTCCATATTTACACGTTTGACATTTGGGGTTGTATCAGGTTATGCCTCCATCCTTCCCTATAAATCACACCCCCGACCTGCCGCCACTTCCAAACGGGTGCTTCTGCCAAGTTGAGTCCAGGTTCAAGCCCCCACCCAGCCCTTGAAGGCTGCAATATGCTGCCACAGTTCCTCAAGGGCACCCACAAAGCAGGCAGTGTGGCCTAGTGTTTAGAGCAACCTCTCTTGGGGCCTGCCAGATGTTTTGGACTACAACTCCCATCAACCCTAACCATCACATGGCCATGCTGGCTGGGAATGGAGAGAGAGAGAGGGAGGAGAGAGAGAGAGAGAGAGAGAGAGAGAGAGAGAGAGAGAGAGAGACCTGAATTCGAATCCCTGCTCAGCTACAAAATTCGCTGGGGTGCCTTGGGCTCAGTCGCCGTCTCTCTCCCAGTGCAACCTACTTCACAGGGTTGTTGTTCACAGTGGGCCAGTGTAATGTAGTGGTTAGAGTGTCAATCTAGGACCCTGGGGACGTGGGTTCGAATCCCCACTCAGCCATGAAGCTCTCACTTGGTGACCTTCAGATCCAGTCTCTGCCTCTCAGCCTAACCTACCTTGCAGGTAGGTTGTCGTGAGGATTCAATGGGGAGGCAGAGAACTATGCAGGCCACCTAGGGTTTCTTAGAGGAAAGGTGGAATAGAAATGCAATAAAGGGATAAAAAGTTTATAAACTTAAAAGTGGGGTGGTGGGGAGGAAACTTTTTATTTTTTATTTTATTAAGAAGATTAAAGTAAAAAAGGGAGGAAAAAAATACATTAAAGCATTTAAAAGGCACAGGAAAACAACAATAACAATATGGCAATAAAATGTGATTACAGAACTATGTATTTAGCATCTATGTAAATGGATTAACTTTACTAGCAAAAGTGTGAATGCAGGTCAAAGGAGCACATTTATTTATTTTTAAGCCCCCTTCCTTCACCCAAGGTGGCTGAGAAGCAGGCAACTCTTTCTCCCTCGCCCATTTTTAGCCTCACAACAGTCCTGTGAGGTAGGCTAGGCAGAGAGAGAGAGAGTCTGGCCCAAGGTCAACCAGGGAGCTTCATAAAAACTGAGCTGCCTTTTGCACGCCCCTCTCTGGTTCCTGCCCAGCTTCTTTAAATATTACACCACACTGTCTCTAATAATAATAACAAAACCTTTGAATACGTAATCTGCATCTAATAATATCTTTCAAACAGCAACCTTTGCATTGTTTTTAAAAGGACGAGGGGCTTTTTGTCCTGTGTTGACAGCTTTGCTGTGGCAGTGATGAGATGTCTAAATAAAGGAGCGGTAACAAATCACTTTGAAGAGAACACCTTTTCCTGCAATTGAGCCGTTTGACCTACTCAGGCTTTCTACTCATGGGTAACACTCACGGCTTTCTGGGAGAGACCAGGGTTTGAATTCCTGTTCGGCCTTGCTGAGCTTCTCTCAACAAAGAATGCTTGCCCCAAACCTGGATCTTGACAACCAGGTTTTATACCTTTCTTTCCTTGCTACCTATAGGGGACGTGGGTGGCGCTGTGGGTTAAACCACTGAGCCTAGGGCTTGAAGGTTGGCGGTTCGAATCCCCGCGATGGGGTGAGCTCCCGTTGCTCAGTCCCTGCTCCTGCCAACCTAGCAGTTCAAAAGCACATCAAAGTGCAAGTAGATAAATAGGTACCGCTCCGGCGGGAAGGTGAACAGAGTTTCCGTTCGCTGCTCTGGTTTGCCAGAAGCGGCTTAGTCATGCTGGCCACATGACCCGGAAAAACTGTCTGCGGACAAATGCTGGCTCTTTGGCCAGTAAAGCAAGATGAACACCGCAACCCCAGCCAAGCAGGCACTTAAAAACATAAGCAGAGCTCACTGGATCAGCCCAGTGCCCCATCTAGTCCAGCATCGTATTCTGACAGTGGTTGAGCAGTTGTCTGTTGTGGGAAACTTGCAAGCAGGATTCGAATTCAACTCTCTCCTCCTGTCAGGGCTGTCTTTAGCATATGTGCCAGTGGGGCACAAAGTTCCACCCAGCACCCCCAAATTAACTTTTATTGAGCTTTTTTGGGGAGGGGGGGAGCCAAAGTTGTTGGGTTTTTTTAAGAGGGGAAATCGCTCACCTGTAACAACAACACTGCGGGAAAAAACTGCTTTTGTTTCCTGACTCGTCGGGAATATTTGACCCTATGGAGTAACAGAATGATGGAGGCGAGGGGCGGGGACTTTTGCTCCATTGCTTTTCACTGCCACCGATCTAGAGGGACCGGTATACAGTAGGTATACATTTGGCGCCCCCCAGAATTTGGCGCCCAGGTGCCCTGCACCCCTTGCACCCCTGGGTAAAGACGGCCCTGCCTCCTGTGGTTATCAGCAACTGGGATTAATAATAATAATAATAATAATAATAATAATAATAATAATAATTTATTTATACCCCAGCCACTCTGGGCGGCTTCCAACAAAATATTAAAATATTGTAATACATCAAACATTAAAAGCTTCCCTAAACAGGGCTGCCTTCAGATGTCTTCTAAAAGTCTGGTAGTTGTTGTTCTCTTTGACATCTGCTGGGAGGGCGTTCCACAGGGAGGGCACCACTACCGAGAAGGCCCTCTGCCTGGTTCCCTGTAACTTGGCCTCTCGCAGTGAGGGAATCTCCAGAAGGCCCTCGGTGCTGGACCTCAGTGTCCGGGCTGAACGATGGGGGTGGAGACGCTCCTTCAGGTCTACTGGACCAAGGCTGTTTAGGGCTATAAAGGTCAGCACCAACACTTTGAATTGTGCTCAGAAACGTACTGGGAGCCAGTGCAGGTCTTTCAATGTAGGCGGCCGCTCCCAGTCACCAGTCCAGCTGCCGCATTCTGGATTAGTTGTAGTTTCCGGGTCACCTTCAAAGGGAGCCCCACATAGAGCGCATGGCAGTAGTCCAAGCGGGAGATAATCAGCGCATGCACCACTCTGGCGAGGTAGAAGCATCATTGCCTTCATTTGTGGAGGGCAAAGCATAGCTGCCCTGGCGAGGAGCCATCGATAGCCCTCTCCTCCATGGATCTGTGCAACTCTCTTAAAACCAGCTCAGCTGGCAGCCATCCCTCTCCCCACAACCCCTTCTTCTTCTTCTTCTTCTTCTTCTTCTTCTTCTTCTTCTTCTTCTTCTTCTTCTTCTTCTTCTCTTTGCAGACTGGCTGGTTCAAAATAGCATTTGATGCAGCGCATGGGGGCTGAATCGCATGGTTGGAATGCCAAAAGAGGGAGCCAGCGCCACAAGGCGAAAAATGCATGAATTCGCCATTGAGGGAGGGGAGGGGAGGCAGATGAATCTTCTCAGCTAACAGAGTTTTCTTCTTCTGTGTTAAACCCGGCAGGCCCGGGCATGTTGTGTTTCCAAGGCTAAACACAGCAGCCTTTGAGAGGCAGGTCTGTGGCTTCACGGCTGGGGTGGAGACGGGCTGGGGGATAAATGGAAGGGATTCTTCTTGCAAAAGTCAACTTGGCACAGCCCGCAAGTCGCTTAGCTTTTGCTAAATGTGTGTCCAAGGAACGATATCACAGGGCTGCCTGTGCCGGAGGAGTTCCGCGTCAATTCCACCTATCAATATCACAATATTACAACATCACGGAATATGAAGTGTCAACATAGGAAGGGGCGTCACGTGGAAGATGGAGCAAGCTTGTTTTCTGCAGGTCTGGAAGAGAAGACTGGATTCAAATGACAAGGAAGGAGATTCCAGCTCAACGTTAGGAGGGGGGCTGTTCATGGGTTGTTGTTTTTATTTTTATTATGCATTTTGTGGTTTTACATCTTTGATTTTATTCTGTGAACTGCCCTGAGACCCTCAGGAATCGGGAGGTATATAAATTCAATAAATAATAAATAAATAAGAGTGGCTGGGGCAACCCAGTCATACGTAAATAATAAATTATTGGTATTGTTATCCTTGGAGGTAAGAGCTGTTCAACCGTGGAATGGACCCCCTCAAGTGATTGTAGACTCTCCCTCCTTGGAGGTTTTAAAGCAGAGGTTGGGTGGCCATCTGTCATGGATGCTTTAGCTGAGATGCCTGGATTGCAAGGGGGTTGGACTAGATGACCCTCAGGGGTCCCTTCCAACCAGAGACATACCTAGACTCTACGTGGGGCTACCTTTGAAGGTGACCCGGAAACTACAACTTATCCAGAATGCGGCAGCCAGACTGGTGACTGGGAGCGGCCGCCGGGACCACATAACACCGGTCTTGAACTGCTAGGTTGGCAGGAGCAGGGACCGAGCAACGGGAGCTCATCCCATCGCAGGGATTCGAACCGCCAACCTTCTGATCGGCAAGCCCTAGGCTCTGTGGTTTGACCCACAGTGCCACCCACATCAGGTGTATCTATGTGTAAATAAACCATATATCCTAAAGACTGTGGTATCCTAAAGACTGTGGTATCCTAAAGACACCACAGTCTCCACTTACTTTCCTACCAAGGAAGGTAAAAAAGTTAAAGGACCCCTGGATGGTTATGTCCACTCAAAGGCAACTATGGGGTTGCAGCACTCATCTCGCTTTCAGGCCGAGGGAGCTGGCGTTTGTCCACAGACAGCTTTCTGGGGCATGTGGCCAGCAGGACTAAACTGCTTCTGGCGCAACGGAACACCGTGACAGACGCCAGAATGCATGGAAACACTGTTTACCTTCCCGCCACAGTGGTGCCTATTTATCTACTTGCACTGGTGTGCTTTCAAATTGCTAGGTAGGCGGGAGCTGGGACAGAGCAAAGGGAGCTCACTCTTTTGCGTGGATTCAAACCGCCAACCTTCTAATCGGCAAGCCCAAGAGGCTCAGTGGTTTAGACCACAGTGCCACCCACGTCCCTTCCAAGGAAACCAAACCCTGAATACATTCCCAGAACCCCTGGATTCTCTCGCCGCTCAGTGATTGGGGTGGCGAGGAACACCATCAACAGTACAAACAGCATGTTTTTATTTTTTCACATAATGTTTATTCGTTTTCAGGAAGAATGTTCTACGCAGTGTTATCAAACAGGATCTGGTGGCAATATACGCAGTCCACATACAATTATAGATCGCTGTCGAACAAAAGCGGGCATGAAATAAAACCAAAGTAAATAAACCTCAGGTATGTGAATGCCTGGTAGGTGGAGGCTGGAACTATTCATAGCATAGTGTGATGGGATGATGAGCTGCTTGTGCGTAAAATCCTGATCCCTCAGAGTTTGGCTAAGTTCCCAAACCTCTGTCTGTGATGGAGCTCCTTAAGCGTGGCTCCATCAATCGCTCGTTGAATCGGACAGTGGGCGTTTACGGAACTTCTTCCAGCATAAAAGCTCCTTAACGGAAACACGTCTTCTGGACTCTCGGCGTGACAGTTTCCGCCGAGGAGTGGGTGTTCCTACGGGAGGTCCTGAAACCCCCCCACTGTTCTCGCTTGAAGTATCTCTGAGCTCTCCCTCCGACTCACTTTCCCTTGGAACTCCACTTCTCCCCCTGCTGGTCCCCTCCTCCGCTGAGTGGTCTCTCTCACCCTCCATGAGCCCTTTCACCTCCTTCGTCTCAGATGACAGTTCCCTGACATCCACCTCCCCTCCAGGGCCCCCTTCACCCCCTTCCCTCCCCTCCTCTGCGGGAGGCGAGGGAGCAAAACCCCTGAAGGAACCTCCCTCATCTTCCGAAGTTTCGAACACTTCCCTCCACCTTTTGCTGTTCCCGGTTTCCAAGTACTCCTCCTCCTCGGAGTCGGTACCTCCTTCCAACTCCGATTCCCTGAATCCCTCCAGTTCCTCCTCATCGTCGGTGGTGCCAAAGTACTCCCTTCGGAACCTCGCTACTGGCTGAGGTTTCCTGGGGAACCTTTGGTGGAACGTTTCGATCAAGACCTCGTCATGGACCTCCTCTGCCTTCACCCAGGTGTTTTCTGACTCTGGTTCCCCTTCCCACGCGACCAAATACTCCACCTGATTCCCCTTCCACCTGGAGTCGATGATTTCCGCCACATAGTTGCGGCTTTCCCTTTCTTCTATGGCTGGCCCCCGTGTGGATACCCCTTCACCTTCCCCCCGGTATGGTGACAGTAATGACCTGTGGAATACTGGGTGCAGTTTCATGTGGTTCGGTAACCGGAGTCTGAAAGCCACTGGGTTGATCTGTTGGATGACCTCAAATGGTCCCAATCTTTTGGGTCTCAATTTCTTGCAACCCCCCTTGTACGGCAACCCTTGGGTTGATAGCCAGACCCGACTCCCCACCCTAATTGTTTCACCTTCCCTTCTGCTCTTGTCTGCCTGCCTCTTATATTCTTCTTTGGCCCTTTCTAAGTTGTGTTGGAGTTGACGATGGATCGCTTCCATTTCTTCTACAAAAAGTTCAGCGGCCGGAACACTCCATCTCTCTCCTCCTTCCCCTGGAAACGCCCTGGGGTGGCACCCATAATTAGCCAAAAATGGGCTCATCCCGGTGGACACATTCTCTGCATTATTGTAAGCAAATTCCGCTAGTGCCAACTTTTCGACCCAATCGTTTTCTCTGTCATTGACATAGCACCTCAGGTATTGTTGAAGGATACCGTTTGCCCTCTCCGCCTGCCCATTGGTCTCAGGGTGCCTGGCAGTCGAAAAGTTGACCTCTACGTGCAACAAGCTCATAAGCTTCCTCCAGAATCTGGACGTGAACTGTTTCCCTCTGTCGGACACCAGCCTCAAGGGGGCGCCATGCAGCCTAAAAATATGTTCTACAAACAATTTCGCTGTCTCTTCCGCCGTGACTGCATGTGAGCAAGCTACAAAGTGACCCATCTTAGTTAACTGGTCTACTACGACTAGTATGGCGGTTTTCCCCTGGGATTTGGGCAGATCAGTCATAAAATCTATCGACACCGCCTCCCACGGTCGTTCTGGTGTGGGTAACGGTTCTAATAAACCCGCTGGTGCCCGCCTTTCTCCTTTGGCTCTCTGGCATTGGTCACACCTTCTCACATACTCCCGTACATCCTCCCTCACCTTGGGCCACCAAAACTCCCTGGTCACCAACCACATGGTCTTGTGTTGCCCAAAATGCCCCGCTGTGGGATTGTCGTGCAACTGTTTGAGTACTCTCCCCCTCAATTCCCCTTCGGGTATATATAGTGCCCCTTTGTAATACAATGCCCCGTTTCTTTCTTCAAAACCTCCGGGGTCTTCTCCCTCTCTCCTTAAACCTCTGAGCTTATCCTGGGCGTACTCATCATTTACCGTCCCCTCTACCAGTTCTCTTTGCCCCACCCAGGCCGCACCACACACCCAGTGGTCCTCTGGGATAATATGTCTCTCTTCTGGCGCTCCCTCCCCCTCCAAATATTCAGGTTTGCGAGAGAGAGCGTCCGCTCTGATGTTTTCTGGACCTGGCACGTAGCAGATTTCAAAATGGAATTTGGAGAACTCCTGGGCCCATCTCACTTGTCGTTGGTTGAGCACTCGTGCTGTTCTCCAATACTCCAAATTCTTGTGGTCCGTACACACTTGCACCTTATGCTGTGCGCCAATTAGTAAGTGTCTCCATCTCCGGAACGCTTCGTGAATGGCGAGTAGTTCTCGGTCATATACCGTGTAGTTCCTCTCGGATTTGTTCAGCTTACGCGAAAAGAAGGCACACGGTCTCCATTCCGACTTATTGCTCCCTGGCTGAAGCAGCACTGCCCCCACCGCCCGGTCTGAGGCATCAGTTTCCACTCTCATGGGTTTTTGTAAATCCACATGCAGGAGCTGTTCTTCCGAAGCGAATGCCTTTTTCAATTCCTCAAAAGCGTGCTCCGCCTCTGCCGTCCAAACGAATTTCTTCTTGCTGCTTAGACAGTCCGTGATGGGAGCCGTTAAGTGGGCAAAGTTCTTGATGAATTTACGGTAAAAGTTCCCAAACCCTAAGAACCTTTGCACATCTTTTTTGGTTTTCGGTGTCTTCCATTCCAGCACCGCCTGGACCTTGCCTGGATCCATGGCTAATCCCTTGTCTGATAAGCGGTACCCCAGGAATTCCACCTCCTTGGTGTGGAACTGACACTTCTCCAATTTCACCCACAACTGGTTTGCTTGCAGCTGGCTCAGCACTTCCCTGACATCCTTCACATGCTGCTCCTCATTCTCCGAATATATCAGCACGTCATCGAGGAATGCCACGCAATTCTTGTAGAGCAAAGGTCCCAGTACATGGTTCATGAGCGATTGAAAACAGGCGGAGCCTGATTGCAATCCGAATGGCATAACGAGATATTCGAAAGCCCCTAGGGGGGTGAACATCGTTGTCTTCCATTCATCCCCCTTCTTTATTCGTATCAGGTTGTACGCTCCTCTCAAGTCCAGTTTCGTGAATATCTTTCCCTTCCTCACCCTGGTCAAAATGTCATCAATCCTGGGCATGGGGAAAGTCACTGGTTCTGACACGGCATTCAGGGCCCGGTAGTCCACGACCAATCTCGGTTTATCCGTGTTTTTTTTGTCCACAAAAAACACTGGACTGCCCCCCACCGCTCTGGACTCTCTGATGAAACCTCTCTTCAGGTTTTTGTCAATAAACTCCCTCAACTCCTGCATTTCCCTGTCTGACATGGCGTACAGCTTGCCCACGGGTAGCTGGGCCCCAGGGACCAGGTTAATCTGGCAGTCAAAGTCTCTATGCGGTGGTAGTTTATCTGCTTCCCTTTCGCTGAAGACCTTGCTCAGGTCAGCGTATTGTTTGGGCACCTTCCCTTTGTTCGCCACTTCCGTCCCTGCTATGGAGGCTTTTGCCCCTTCTGGCACCTTTCCCTCTTTGCAGTGTTCCAGGCAATGTCCTGACCCAAAGGACACCACTCTCTGATGCCAGCCCACTAGCGGGTCATGCAACGCTAGCCAGCTCATTCCCAAAATGACTGGCGCCCCTCCCAGGGTGGCTACATTGAACGCTATCCTTTCGGTGTGCCTTGCCACCCTCATAACCATTGGGACGGTCTGTAGGCTAACTTCTCCCCCCAACAGCTCCCTCCCATCGATCGTGGTGACCTGCAGGGGGTTGCTTAAAGGGAGTGTCTGTATCTGGTGTTCCGCTGCAAACTCCTTGCTCATAAAATTACAGGAGCTGCCTGAGTCTAACAGCGCCTTGGTCTTTAGTGGGTATCCGTTTGCCAGCTCTAGCAACACCTCTATTACTAGGGCTGGTCTTGGAGGTTCCGGAGTGGGCACTTTTACTGCTCCTTGGCCTGTCTGCAGTGCCCTGACAGAGGCAGACAGGCGTTGGCTTTTACTGGCTCCTGGACTTCCTCCTCCTTTCCCCCAACAGCCCCCGCCATCCCTTGCCATTCCTTTCTTTGCGGGCAGACTCTGGCAAAGTGACCTGGCTGCTGGCAGAGGTAACATTTCTTGGCGCTCTTTCCCTCCTTCTTCCTCCCTTCACTGGGATTTGAAACTGCGCGCGCGCGCGCTGTTCCAACTTCCATCGGCTCTCCGGGCGGGAAACTTGGCTCTGGAATCTCTGGAATGCGGAAATCCCTCCAACGCTCTCCTTTCCCCTCCCGCTTCTCCAAGGCTCTTGCCTCCTGGCGCGCTCCAATGGTCAGCGCTGATTTGGTCAGCTGGTCCATAGACTCCGCCCTGGGCGCCCGGGAAAGTTCGTCTTTCACCGCCGAAGAAAGCCCCTCTTCAAATAGCATTTGAATGGGTTCCGCCGATAGGTCCCACCCCAATCTATGTATCAACATTGTAAACTCAGTCCAGTACTCACGAACCGATCGGCTCCCCTGTTTGCAAGCCATCAATTGTCTGCGTACCAGTCCCTGTTCAATCTCGCTGGAAAACATCAAATCCATGGCGCGAAAAAACTTCCTCGCGTCCTTCAGCATGTCACTATTCCCTGCCATCAGGGGCCTGACCCAGTCTCTCGCCCCTCCTTCGAGATGGCCAATCACAAACGCCACTCGCGATGCCTCATCGGGAAAGTCATTAAACTGCAGTTCAAGAGCATACTGCATCTCTGTCCTAAAGGCTTGGTAGTTCCTGGGGTCCCCCCCAAACTTCTGCACCATTCCTGGCATCTTTCTTGCTAGTGTAGCGCCTTTTGCCTTTTCTGCATCCTGCGCCCTCCTTTCTTCTAGCCTCGCCGTTTGCATTGCTAGCTGGAGTTCCAACATTCTGTACCTTTCTTCCAGAGTTGGACCTTCTCCAGCTCCTCCTGCTCCTCCGGCTCCGGCTGGGTCACTCATGATGCCTCTCTGCACAAGCTGCTTTCAGGGACTGTCCGATTGCTGTGATGGGATGATGAGCTGCTTGTGCGTAAAATCCTGATCCCTCAGAGTTTGGCTAAGTTCCCAAACCTCTGTCTGTGATGGAGCTCCTTAAGCGTGGCTCCATCAATCGCTCGTTGAATCGGACAGTGGGCGTTTACGGAACTTCTTCCAGCATAAAAGCTCCTTAACGGAAACACGTCTTCTGGACTCTCGGCGTGACAGTTTCCGCCGAGGAGTGGGTGTTCCTACGGGAGGTCCTGAAACCCCCCCACTGTTCTCGCTTGAAGTATCTCTGAGCTCTCCCTCCGACTCACTTTCCCTTGGAACTCCACTTCTCCCCCTGCTGGTCCCCTCCTCCGCTGAGTGGTCTCTCTCACCCTCCATGAGCCCTTTCACCTCCTTCGTCTCAGATGACAGTTCCCTGACACATAGGCATAACGGTTAAACAAGACGTGGTACCAAAACACAAGCACTATTGTGCCAAGGGAAAGTAAATAAAGCATTCAAATGCCCCAAGTCCTTGCATCAGCCATTTTCGTTTGTAGGCTGAGGGAAGCTGTTTCTTCTTGCCTGCAAATGAAATAAATTCAGACCAAACAGGTCCCAAATCACCCTTTCTTCTTTGGCCCCTCATAAGGACTCTTAGCTTATTAGTTAGGTGGGTTCTTTCCCCCCAGCAAGGCAACATCCCACACTTTAGTTTACCCAGAATATGGTGTTTGACCCCATCAAAACTCTGCTAAAACCGGACCCTGAAACTGAACCCTCCTGCTGAAATCTGAGTGCGTGGAATGGGAGGGGGGTGCCCAGCGCTTAATCTTGGCTGGATCCTGCACACTCAGTCTGCGTTCCAGCAAACACCCTCCCACGCTGAGCTAAATATTTCACAAATTAGCACGTGCCACCATTAACTCATTTTATCCTTCACATTATTATTTCCCCCCTGCCCTTAAAGCTATTTAATAATCCCAAAGAACAGACCCTATCTTACGACTCCCAATTTTTAATATGACTGTTGCCTAAGGGGTGTCAGGCTGATACCCCAGTATCAAGCTGGCGAAACCCCAAGGAAAATAATTTCCTGTCGACACTTTCTTGCTCATTAAAAAGGACATCTGAGCCGTCGAAAGGAAAACAGCACCCAGGATTTGAAGAGGGGAAGAGGATATCAACTTTGGGCGAAGGGAATAATAAAACCTTAAAATAAAAACTTGGCGTCTGTTTGCTGGTAGAGCGAGCAATGGTCACTGCAGGCTGGTTGGAGAGCCACAGAGACACATCGCAAGAAAGAGGAAATGCATCAGGAGGAGAGATTTGCATAACATTTGCAGGTTTATGCAAATTGCTAATTCGTAAGTATAGTCATACCTCGGGTTACAGACGCTTCGGGTTGCACGATTTCAGGATGCTCACCATGGACGCGCTGCGCCTCCCCACTGTCCCCAAAGCTTGCGGGGCTGGCGGCGGGGAGAAGCACGCGTCTCCCCGCCGTCAGCCTCCAAACCACATCGGGAGACAGCGGGATGGCAGCGTTCCGCCTCCCCGCTGTCCCCCGACCTTGTGGGGCTGGCGCTGCGGCTCTCCTGAAGCCTGGAGAGCGAGAGGGGTCGGTGCACACCAACCCCTCTCGCTCTCCAGGCTTCAGCGAAAGCCTGCATTCGCCCCATAGGACGCACACACATTTCCACTTCATTTTTGGAGGGGAAAAAGTGCGTCCTATAGGGCGAAAAATACGGTACTTCTGGGTTTTGCTGCTTGCGCATGTGCAGAAGTGCTAAATCAAGCTTTGTGCATGCATAGAAGCGCCGAATCACAACCCACGAGTGCGCAGATGTGGCACTGCGGGTTGAAGACGCTGTGGGTTGCAAACGTGCTTCCTGCACAGATCACGTTTGCAACCTGAGCGTCCACTGTATTGCTGCAACTTAGGAACAATTGGAGACACAGTGCACTGTGCCTGCTCAGGTGCTGTCCAGGTGCTCAGCTGAGGATGGATGAGAAGGTCTCTGCTCACCCTTTCTCTGCTTCTTTTTCTTAGAATAATAATAACAATAATTTATTGAATTGTGCTCGGAAACGTCCTGGGACCCTATGTAGGTCTTTCAAGACCGGTGTTATGTGGTCTTGGCGGCAGCTCCCAGTCACGTGTCTAGCTGCTGCATTCTGGATTAGTTGCAGTTTCTGGGTCATCTTCAAAGATAGCCCCACGTAGAGCGCATGGCAGTAGTCCAAGTGGGAGATAACTAGAGCATGCACCACTCTGGCAAGTCAGTCTGTGGGCAGGGAGGGTCTTATCCTGCGTACCAGATGGAGCTTGTAGACAGCTGCCCTGGACACAGAATTGACCTCCATGGACAGCTGTGAATCCAAAATGACTCCCAGGCTGCGCCCCTGGTCCTTTAGGGGCACAGTTACTGCCAGATAGCTCTTCAAACAAAAGGTCGTTCCAAACAGATAAGGACAGGGCACTCTGGGGTGCAGGTAGGACAGACGGTTTTTGATCAGCGGGACTGAGACTTCTACAGGTGCCACATAATCCCCCTTCCACATTTGTAAGAACCCAATCAGTTATACTGTGGCACTTTGGAACTCCCCGCCTCTTGATATCAAGCAGGTACCTTCGCTGCACCCTTTTCCCAGCCTGCTGAAAACATCCTTACTTAGACAAACCTGTCCAGATGTGTAGAAAGTGGAGGTATCTTTCATCTAGCCTTTCTCAAACCTGGTTCCCCAGATGTGGTTGGACTACAATTCCCATCATCCCTAGCTAGCAGGAGCAGTGGCCAGGGATGATGGCAATTGTAGTCCAACCACATCTGGGGACCCCAGCTGGAGAAAGGCTGTTTTAATCTGTTTTAGTATTTTAACTTTTAAAGTATTGTGGTCTTTTTTCCCTTTATTGTTCCTTCTTTTTTGTAAACCGCTCTGATGGGTTGTTATTGTTATTGTTATTGTTGTTGTTGTTGTTGTTTACAGCCAAGAGGTGTGCAAATTTTATGAAATAAGTGCAACCCCCTAGGCCATGGGTAGGCAAACTAAGGCCCGGGGGCCGGATCCGGCCCAATTGCCTTCTCAATCCGGCCCGCGGACGGTCTGGGAATCAGCGTGTTTTTACATGAGTAGAATGTGCCCTTTTATTTAAAATGCATCTCTGGGTTATTTGTGGGGCATAGGAATTTGTTCATTCCCCCCCAAAAAATAAAATATAGTCCGCCCCCCCACAAGGTCTGAGGGACAGTGGACCGGCCCCCTGCTGAAAAAGTTTGCTGACCCCTGCCCTAGGGACTCCCTGCAAGCAGAAACTTCACCTGCTGCAAAATTTAGCTGCCAGAATTCTGGGCAGCTTTAAAAGAGGATAAGGCAAATTCATGGAGCAGAGGGTTGTCACTGGCTACCGGCCACAGTTGGCGGCAACAATGGTTCTGAATACCAGTTGCTGGAAACCACAGGAAAGAGGGCTCTCGCACCCAGAACCTGCTTGTGGGTTTCCCATGGGGGCACCTGGTTGACCACTGTGAGAACAGGATGCTGGACAAGATGGGCCACTGGCCTGGTCCATAGCTGTCAACGTTTCCCTTTTTTAAATGGAAATTCCCTTATTCCAAATAGGATTCCTCGCAAGAAAAGGGAAAAGTTGAGAGCTATGGCCTGGTCCAAAAGGCTCTTCTTATGTTGAGAGAGAGAGAGAGAGAGAGAGAGAGAGAGAGAGAGGAGAGAAAATCTTGGCATCCTCCATCTCTCAGCATCATAGAGTTCAGATCAATAACTGATCTTTCCCTCACAGCCTGACATCTTTCATCTTGTCTAGCAGTGGAGTTAATCTCCTGCTATCAGATCGATGTCAAAAAAACCAGCATTAAGGCTTCAGGGCCCAATCAAAACTCATCTTCATCATCTTCGCCATCTCTTGTCCTTCGGAGGCAGGAGCGGCCGCATCGCTCCTTGCAGGCAGGTGAGTGTTATCTGTGCCCTGCAGGTGGCCGGGAGGAAGGTGGAAACAGGTGAAAGGATGGCGGCTGTCAACTAACCCAGGGAAGAGATGGGTGATGAACCGTCTTGCCTCTTAACCAAATGAATTAATCGGCAGAATGCCCGTGTTTTGCACCTTGCCAAAAAACCTCGGGGCAGGTCTTCCTTTCCGGCATTGAGGAAAGGGTGGTGCAATTTGCAGTTTAATAAAAGTCAAGTTGCTAGTCCTTCGCACAAGGGTGGGGAAGCTTTCTTGGCCTGAGGTTGGCAAGCCCTTTTGGACTACCTTGCAGGGGTGGTGTGTCGGTGGTGGGCGGGGCTAGAGGCAAAAGGTCCCTAGAGGAAAAGGTTACCTGGAAAGAGCAGGTGATGTTCAAGGCTGCAAAAGTCCGAGGTTGCTGAACACACTGGCATGCATATCCTCCATCTGGGTATTGTTACAGATCAAAGGACATTTTGCAGCTAGCTAAAAGCACCTGAGATGAGGCCCGGGGAGTGCTGAGGAGAGATGATTATTATCAATAATAATAATAATAATTCATAAAAATTGTATACCATCCTATGTCTGCAAGTCTCAAGGCAGTTCCCAGCATAAAAGCACAATATAAAAGCACAAAATACATAATGAAAAAGAACAATAATTCTCCTCTCCACCATCCCCAACACATTTTAAAAGGGCGTTGGATGTCAATCAGCCCCTCAAAGGCTGTGGGCCCAACTTGGCCTGCCAGGGATTTGAAATTTTCCTGCAAGGTTGGGATCTGGCCCATGGATCAGAAAGTTCCCCTGCCCCAACATACAGGGGCTTATCTGCAGATACATGTGGTGCACACTGCAGAATTCATTTTTCCTTGGTGCAGGATTTTGGTGGGCTTATAGGTGAGCTGGTTTTGTTTTGATTTTATGCATTTGATATTTTATGTGAACCACCCTGAGACCTTCGTGTATAGGGCGGTACAGAAATTAAATTAAATTAATTAATTAACCATTGGTTGAAGAGGAAAGTTTATGCCTGGTGCCTAAAGGTGTGCAATGAAGGCGCCAGGCGAATCTGAATGGGGGGGCACCCCCACAAACGGGGTCCGTTCTCATGTTCCAGGGGCTAGAGAGAATTTTTTATTATTCTTACAATAATATTCTTACAATAATAATAACAATAATTTATTATTTGTACCCCGCCCACCTGGCTGGCTTTCCACTCTGGGCAGCTTCTAACAAAGATTAAAAATACATTAAAATGTCAAACATTAAAAACTTCCCTAAACAAGGCTGCCTTCAGATGTCTTCTAAATGTCAGGTAGTTGTTTTTCTCTTTGACATCTGACAAGAAGGTGTTCCACAGGGCGGGTGCCACTACCGAGAAGGCCCTCTGCCTGGTTCCCTGTAACTTGACTTCTTGCAGGGAGGGAACTGCCAGAAGGCCCTCAGAGCTGGACCTCAGTGTCCGGGCAGAACGATGGGGGTGGAGACGATCCTTCAGGTATATTGGGCTGAGGCCATTTAGGGTTTCAAGGTCAGCACCAACACTTTGAATGGTGCTCGTAATTGTGCTTGTAAATGTACTGGGAGCCAATGTAGGCCTTTCAGGACCGGGGTTATATGGTCTCGGCGGCCACTCCCAGTCACCCGTCTAGCTGCCACATTCTGGATTAGTTGTAGCTTCCGACTCACCTTCAAAGGTAGCCCCACGTAGAGCGCATGACAGTAGTCCAAGCGGGAGATAACCAGAGCATGCACCACTCTGGTGAGACAGTCTGTGGGCAGGGAGGGTCTCATCCTACGTACCAGATGGAGCTGGTAAACAGCTGCCCTGGACACAGAATTGACCTGTGCCTCCATGGACAGCTGTGAGTCCAAAATGGACTTCCGGGTCAGCGCCAACGACGAATGGCGGAGTTCCTGCGATCGGAGGAACGGGCTCTGTGGAAATTGGGTCTTCCCGCCGCAGCGAAGGCGGGGGCCCGCTAGAAATCCCAGGCGGAGAAGCCTGGGAATATGGGGTTCGGCAGAGCACCAAGAGCGCCTCCCCTACTCACGAGGAAACCCCTTTTTGGGGCTCCGGAGTGAAGTGGGGTGAGCAGTGCGGTGCTGCGAACCGATTGCTATTTCCGTGGAGGGAAGCCGCGCAGCCGTCGCCGGAGAGCACTGACTTTTTCCTGATGACATTTGGACTTTAAATCAAGTACCCGTAAGTAAAAACGGAGAATTGGATTAAGAAATCTACAAAATTTATGAATTAGGCACGAAGCGGGAAGGTTTAAACAGGAAGTCCGCCTTCCGCTTTTTGTATATAGACTGAAGCAAAGACCTTACAACCTAATAGCCTGGAAAACTGCTTTAAAGTTGGAAATTTCCTGCGTCCACAACCAATAAAACCCCCTTGGAAGCAGGAGAAAAGGGGGGGGATTTGACTGTTTAATCCTGCAGGAGGAGAGTAAAGGAATTTAAGTTTCCATCGTCCCAAACCTGGGGACGGGGTGTCGGGACAGAAATTGTTTGAGACGTCCATTGATTGAAAGCGGAGTATTTTTTGACAGATAGTTAAAGAGAAACAAATTAACTTCAACGCTACTTTCTGCATTTTTGTATTTAAAGAAACAAAGTATTTGAAAATCGAAAGGATTTGAAATCGAAAGCAATCTCCTTTGTTGGATACATTTTAAAAATGGATACAAATAGAAATTGTGTCCCCTAGAGGGAGCCTGTCAGTTTGTTGTTGCAATTTACTGGAGACTTTACAGCTGCGAGATTTGGATCGTGGGACCAGCCGTTTGACCTTGACAGAAATGTGTTGGAAGAAAGATTTGGTGTCTGCCCTTGGCATGACAAATGTTTTGCTGGAGCAGCTGCATGAGAAAATGAATTTGATGCATGAAAAATTGGACTTGATGAGTGCTGTGGCCAGTGAATATGATTTAACAGAGAATAAGGATAAAGAAGTTATACAGCGATCAATTCAGGAATCTGATTTAACAAGGCAAGTCCAAGGGCAGATGAAGAAGGAAGAGGCAGTGATTACTCCTCAAACAACACAAATGGAGAGACCCAAAGTCCTGCAGGAACAAAAGCCACTGCGTTGGAAGATTGACCTTGGAGAGTGCTGGGAAGTGTTTGAAGTCAAGGAAGCTTTTAGCTCTAGTGGGACTATGAAACAGGTGAATAACTATCTTTTGGATAAATATTTTTTGGATTAGAAAGATGACGACGGGGAGTGGGACTGGGGGGAAGGGCCCAGTCTGACGAAGGAAAATGGAAATTATTACCGGATGGAACCCTCCGGAGACCCACTCCCCAAGAAACCAACAATAGACAAAGAAGTGCGTAAGCACAAACAAGAACAAGAAAATTTGCAGAAGGGGCCTAGAAGAGATTTAAGGGCCTCGGACATAAGAACACCAGATTGATGGACTGGATGTAATGGACAGAAAGGACTGACATAACCCGAAACCAGGAAGAAGGGACGTTGGATAAAAATTAGAGATATTAAGGGAAATTTTTTTTGTTAATTTTGGAATTAGTGTAATATTAATGAAATATCAGGGAATATGTTGGAAAGGAACTAAATTGGCTTTAGCAGAAATGAGTTAAGGAGATATGTATGAATATGACATAAACTTTGAAATTTTAAGATTTTTAAGATAAGATAAGGGTAAAGAGATTAAGGTAAAATGAATAACATATTATATTAAAAGATGGAAAGGTTACGTTGAACCAACAAATAAGATAGATTGTGAAGATTAATCATATAAATTAAAATTGAGAAACATGGGAAGAATTTGCTGGAATAACAAATTAAACTAGAATACAAAAGGGGGGGTGTGAGGAGGTTCAAGAAATAAGCAAATGAAAAGTTGTAATTTGAGATTTGTATTTTTCTTTTTTCTTTTTCGGTTTTTCTTTTTGCTTTACTTTTTGCTGTATTTTTCTGTTTTTCTTGTTTCTTTTTTTCGTGTTTATGTTGGATGAAAATTTGAATAAATATTATTTTTTTTAAAAAAACAAAATGACTCCCAGGCTGCGCACCTGGTCCTTCAGGGGCACAGTTACCCCATTCAGGACCGGGGAGTCCCCCACACCCACCCACCCCCTGTCCCCTAAAAAGAGTACTTCTGACTTGTCAGAATTCAACCTCAATCCATTAGCCGCCATCCATCCTCCAACCACCTCCAATGGATTTGAGGGCCACGTGCTCCAGCCCAGCCTTAGCAGAAGAAAAGGCCAAGTTATTAATTGATTGCATTTTGCACCTTTTCCTCCAAGGAGATCAAGCAGGGGCTCCTGGTTCTCCCCCTCCTCATTCCACCCCACAACAACCCTGCGAGGTCGGTTACGCTGAGAGGCAGTGACTGGTTTCCGAGGTCATAGAATCATAGAATTGTAGAGTTGGAGAGGACATCCAGTGCAGGAATCTCAGCTAAAGCATCCATGACAGTCGGCCATCCAGGCTCTGCTTAAAAAGTGAAAGAGAGTCCTCCACCTTCCTTCCATTCATTCATTCATTCATTCATTCATTCCATCCCTGCCCTTCCCTCCCTCCAAGAGACCCACACACAGCAAACAACAAGGACAGTTGAAACAATACGTAGCTGTTTCAAAAGCAATGCCAGCAGCATTAGGTAGGGCTATAGCAACCATAAAACACTAAAGCAGCAGAGGGTTGTTGTTGTTTAAATAATGCAGGAGCCATCAAAAATAATTTACGGGCTGCGGCAATTAAAACCACTTCAAAGGGGGAGCCACTCTTTACGATCCCAAAGTTGCCCTAAAGCCCTGAGCAGGTGAGATGGGCCTCCTCGCTTGGATTATTGCAGAGCCTCCCAAAAGAAAGAGATGTCCCTTGGCAGGGTCAGCCAAGGCTATTTATATGGCCAACGAGCCAGAGCAGCAAATGGTGCCCCCAAGGCATGGGGCACCATCAAAGCCCCCCAAGAGGACTCGGGGGCACCAGGTTGGGAAAGGCGGCCCTCAAGCACACTGATTCGTTTGCGAAAGCTGTTGATTCACCATCCCGTGAACCATCTTTGTCCACTAGAAGAGCACAAATGAAAAGCAAAGCAGATGTACCTGTATCTCCGGGGGAGGGGGCAGATAATACACACACAGACACAAACACACAGACAGATGGCCAGATTTAGGTTTGATGAGGCCCTAAGCTCCTGAAGGTAATGGGGCCCTTTCTATGTCCAGCTGTCCTTTGCCAATAACAAATTGTCGCTGGTTTTTGTGTTGAATATATGCTATACCTGAAGGAGCGTCTCCATCCCCATCGTTCTGCCGGGACACTGAGGTCCAGCTTCGAGGGCCTTCTGCTGGTTCCCTCCCTGTGAGAAGCCCTGTGGAACACCCTCCCACCAGATGTCAAAGAAAAAAATAACTACCAAACTTTTAGAAGACATCTGAAGGCTTTTAATGTTTAATAGGTTATTGTATTTTAGTCTTTTGTTGCAAGCCGTCCAGAGTGGGGCTGGGGAAACCCAGCCAGATGGGCAGGGTATAAATAATAAATTATTATTATTATTATTATTATTATTATTATTATTATTATTAGTCATTTATGGACCTCATAGGTATCTCAAGCCATTTGCGCATGTTGCCATGCAACCAGTCCATGCAGAATGTAGGCACCCTATATATAGAAAGGAGCAAACCAGTGATATTTTAGGGAGCAGGCTAGCAGGTGGGGCCCGTGACTTACATGATAGAAGCCTACACAACGCAAAACACTGTTGTTGTACGTAGGGTTTTTTTTATTTGTTTTCTATCTTATATTTTGGAAATGTACATCCAGTTGGTTTTTCCTTTAAATTTTTTTGGGGCCCCCAAGAGAGTGGGGCCCTAAGCTAGAGCTTGTTTAGCTTATACGTAAATCCGGCACTGCAGAGGATGTATGTATAGGAGTCGGAAAATAGAAACAGAGCCTGCAAAGTGAGTGGTGTGGGAGAACTCTGGACCACTTCCCCAATATCTCCCTGTACAACCATCCCTCTCCAGACTCCAGAGATCAGGGGAGGGAGGCAAATGCTATTCTGGGAGGGTGAATGAGAAAGAGATCCTCTTCCCCCACAGTCAGAAAGAGCGTCAGAGGAAGCTGGGCCTCCCCAGTCTGGTGTCTCTCCCCCCTCCCCCCTTTTTAAAGGATTTTTATTTGATTTTATGAATTCATTCACACACAAAATCACAAATAATAAACATTACCCAAAAAATTTCCAAATCTTTAGACTTCCCTCCTCCCCTCTGTGGGTTCTTTCGTTAACCTTTTCAGCTGCGTCTTATAAATCCTCCTAATTTTTCCAGTTCTCCAGCATATCCATAGTCTCTGTAACATTACAGGAGTTATTTAAAACCTGCCCAAGAGTTCAAGTGTTTACAGGGGTCAGTCAAATATATAATATAGATTTCTCCCATTCTTTGTTGAAGTTTTGACCCTCCTGGTATCTGATTTCCCCAGTCATTCTTGCCATCTCTGCAACCAGCCTGGTGTCTCCAGATGTTGCCAGACTCCAAATCCCATCAGCCCCAGCCAGCCCGGCCAATGGTCCAGGGTGATGGGAGCTGTAGTCAAAAGCATATTCACCAACAATAAGGCTGATGTTACATGTGAACCCCTTATAATATATTTGCTTGTCCCTACCCAGGGATGGAGGGCTAACACAGCCTTTCCCCTTGACACTTGGTTTCAGAAGGTCTTATTTACTGCAATTTCTTTTTAAAAAACTCACCCGTTCTTCACAAATTTCCAGGGGTAAAGCGAAACCTAGGGACTTGCAGCTACATGGTGGTCACTCGTGGCTTAGGACAAAAGACAGAGTCGTGGCTGGCAGGTTCCTGCAAAGTATGATTTTATCTGGAGTCAATAGTATTCTAGGAATTATTATTGACGTCTCCATCGTGCTTCCATGGGATCGAAATCTTTTATTTGCAAGGTTGCTTTTAGATCTCTGCAATAACCCTTCCTTTGCTCTGCGTCAGTTTCTTTCTTAAGCTGCGGGCCATTCGATGGCAAGCCGGCAAGCCGTGGTTCGTTTCTGTATCCCTCAAACATCTGTATGGTTCTGTGTAATAAAATAGTTTTTAAAAATTAAAGGGGGGAAATCTGAAAGGGACCAGGTTAAAGGAACCTCACTTACCTTGACAGGCAGCAATGGCACTGCAGGGTTTCAAGCAAGGCTCTCTCCTAGCCATGGGTAGGCAAACTAAGGCGCAGGGCTGGATCCGGCCCAATCGCCTTCTAAATCCGGCCTGCGGACGGTCCGGGAATCAGTGTGTTTTTACATGAGTAGAATGTGTCCTTTTATTTAAAATGCACCTCTGGGTTATTTGTGGGGCATAGGAATTCATTCATTTTTTTTTCTTTCCAAAATATAGTCCAGCCCCCCACAAGGTCTGAGGGACAGTGGACCGGCCCCCTGCTGAAAAAGTTTGCTGACCCCTGCTCCTAGCCCTACCTAGAGATTCTGAAAACTGAATCTGAGATGACCTCCATGTCCTGAAGATGCTCTGCCACTGAGCCATGGCACTTTGCACATGAACAGGAGCTCTAGGCAGCCGCTGCCATCCTTTTCAAGGAGGCTAAGGCAGAAGAACATGGGAGAGGCTGTAGCTATCTTAATCAGGCACTACGGTATACAGGACCGAGGCCGTTTAGGTCAGCACCTAACACTTTGAATTGTGCCTGGAAACATACTGGGAGCCAATGTAGGTCTTTCAGGACCGGTGTTATGTAGTCTTGGCGGCCGCTCCCAATCACCAGTCTAGCTGCAGTCTAGCATTCTGGATTAGTTGTCGTTTCCGGGTCACCTTCAAAGGTAGCCCCACGTAGAGCGCATGGCAGTAGTCCAAGCGGGAGATAACCAGAGCATGCACCACTCTGGAGAGACAGTGCGCGGACAGGGAGGGTCTCATCCTGCATACCAGATGGAGCTGGTAAACAGCCGGCCTGGACACAGAACTGACCTGCGCCTCCATGGGAAGTGACAGACTCCATATCTCCATCCAGGGCATTTTTTCAGCCACGCAGCTCCGGCCCCTCTCAGGTGGGCGCCATTGCCATTATAAGAGAGCAAGGGAGGCGTTCACGGTGAGTTCTGGCACCTTCCCCCCGCCCACCCCGCCCCCCTAGAAAAATAGCATTGTCTCCATCTCACCCCACCGTGGCAAGCAAGCTCAGTTCTCCCCTGGGTCCACCCCATGAAGGCAGTTGCTGCTCTGAGAGGGGGAGGCAGTAAAAAAAGAACAAGCCAGAATTAAAAGAAAACTGTTTGATTTACTGTTCTGGAGAAGAATTAGAGAATGCTGAAAGAAAAGCAGAGGAAAGTCTGGGGACCATAAATCTTGCTTCAGGAGCAGATAAAAAAAACATGCTTCTATTCCTGGATGAAGTCAAAGGAGGACGAGAGAGAGAGAGAGAGAGAGAGAGAGAGAGAGAGAGAGATCCTCTGTTATGTACTGAGTTGAATAGGATCCAAAATGCAGCAGTCTGATTGGTCCTAGAACAATAGGATCCAGATTGCAGCAGTCTGATTGGTTCACAGGAGCCACCCAATCCAGCTCCAGGTGGAAGTGAATCTGCAACCTGATTGGCCTACAGGAGAATCCCCGAATTAGCCAATCACGTGGGGCCCATTGTGTGAATAATGTATATACAGCAGACATTCTGGGGGAACTTCCATTCCTCATTACTATAAGCTGAATAAAGAGCATGAAATCCACACTCGACTCCGAGTATATTCCATCCTCTTTTAAAACCATCCAACTTTTAGACCATCCCTGCTTCCTGTGGGAGGGAGTTCCATAGTCTAACAATGCGCCGCATGAAGAGGTCCTTTCTTTTATGCAGCCAGTAGTCCGTTTACATCCGCCTTTCCCAACCTGGGGAGCCTCAAGAAGCTTTAGACTCCAGCTTCCACCAGCCAGACGCCCCTTTGGAAGACTCAGGACAGAGAAAAGAAAGTCCTTCTTTATGCAACGCAGAGTTAAACTGCGGAACTCCCTCCCACATGGAACGGTGATGGCCTTAAAAGAGGATCTGACATATTCATGGAGAAGGAGAGGGCTATGGATGAGGGCTACTGGACAGAATGTCCCAATGGACTTCTGTTCCTATAGTTTTGCATTAATAATAATAATAATAATAATAATAATAATAATAATAATAATAATAAAATTTTAATTTATACCCCGGGCTCAGGGCAGTTAACAACAAATTTAAAACACTTAATTATAAAAGCAGCATAAAATACAGTATAAAAACATGACTAACAATAAAATTCAAAAATCAATTTAGGGGAAATAAGCATTAGATAATCCCCAGGGCTAGCTGGCTGAATTATTAAATGTTATTAGCATTATTATTATTATTATTATTATTATTATTATTATTATTATTCTGTTAGTATTTCTATTATTATTTCTATTCTATGTTGTTAGCCGCTTCGAGCTTTCCTGTTAAGGAAATATAAATACATTTTCATATTAAATAAAAAGCCACCATTTTGTCAGCTCAACCACTAACATATTATTTCCCCTTTAATTGGAGGTCACGGCGAACCCCCTCGCCCGTCACTCCCTGGGTGGAAAATTGCCCCACCGCCGTTGGGCCACGCAAAGCTGCAAGCTGCCCCTGTCCTCATGTCAAAGGTTGACCGGATTTATGGTTTTTAATATTTGCACTATTGATTGTGAGGTTGTCTCAAGGGTTGTCGCAAACGAGCACAATTGCTGCTCTTTGGACGGAGGCGGCTGCTTTTGAAGACTCCTGTGCGTGAAAAATGGGTATTAACTGAGAGGAAGAGATTTAAAAGCATTCATAAACCTGGATGGGTTTGTTTGTGCGGTTTCCACCCCAACTTTTCCCTCCTGTAATCTTTTCCCCCTTATCCCCCTCCTCCCTTCCTCTCTCTCTCTCTGGCACATGAAGTTCTTAATAATAATAATAATAATAATAATAATAATAATAATAATAATATATTTATATCCCATCCATCTGGCTGGGTTTCCCCAGCCACTCTGGGCGGCTTCTAACAGAACACTAAAATACAATGACCTATTAAACATTAAAAGCTTCCCTAAACAGGGCTGCCCTCAGATGTTTTCTAAAAGTTTAGTAGCTATTTTTCTCTTTGACATCTGGTGGAAGGGCATTCCACAGGGCGGGCGCCACTACCAAGAAGGCCCTCTGCCTGGTTCCCTGTAACATCACTTCTCCCAGTGAAGGAACCGCCAGAAGGCCCTCGGAGCTGGACCTCAGTGTCTGGGCAGAACGATGGGGGTGGAGACGCTCCTTCAGGTATACTGGACCGAGGCCATTTAGGGCTTTCAAGGTCAGCACCAACACTTTGAATTGTGCTCGGAAACGTACTGGGAGCCAACGTAGGTCTTTAAGGACTGGTGTTATGTGGTCTCAGCAGCCGCCCCCAGTCACCAGTCTAGCTGCCACATTCTGTATGAGTTGTAGTTTCCAGGACACCTTCAACAGTAGCCCCACATACAGCGCATTGCAGTAGTCCATGAGGGAAATAACCAGAGCATGCACCACTCTGGTGAGACAGTCTGCGGACAGGGAGGGTCTCATCCTGCGTATCAGATGGAGCTGGTAGACAGCTGCCCTGGACACAGAATTAACCTGCGCCTCGATGGACAGCTGTGAATCCAAAATGACTCCCAGGCTGCGCACCTGGTCCTTCAAGGGCACGGTTACCCCATTCAGGACCAGGGAGTCCTCCACACCTGCCCACCCCCTGTACCCCCAAAACAGTATTTCTGTCTTGTCAGGATTCAACCTCAATCTGTTAGCCGCCATCCATCCTCCAACCGCTTCCAGACACTCACACAGGACCTTCACCGCCTTCACTGGTTCTGATTTGAAAGAGAGGTAGAGGAGGTGGAAGCTGCCCAGAGGTTCTGGGTGGTCCTAGGGGGCTGGGGTTCGGGGTGGCCTCGCAGGGAGGGCAGCATGCCCTGGGAGGCCCCGATTCCAGTGCCTCATTTCTGCTCACATCCATGCAACGCACACATACAAACCGCTCTCAGCGGCGGCTCCTCCCTCCATCATCGCAGTGCCTCTATTGACAACTGCAGAAGGAAAATTGATAGTCTGGTCAGCATGCATTGCAGTCAGTTGTAGGGGACGATGTCTCTCAGTGGGAGAGCACACTGAGAAAATGCAGGTGTTCCCAAGTTAAAAAACCCACATGCATCTCCAGTACAATACAGTCTGGTGGCCCTGCATGAGAGACTGTCCTTCTCTAAGGAAAGCAGCACTCTGAGCTGACCAGAGGGTCATGGATGCGATTCCTGCAGTGCAAAGGGTTGAGCTGGATGAGCTCTGGGGTTCCCTTCCTGTGGTTCTATGATTTTCCAACCCTGTCCAAGGCAGCTCTGCCTAGCAGCCAGCCCCAGGGGGAAGTGTGGCTCTCTGGCATCCACCTTTGCAGTCTGTTACGACTGGCTCAAGGCTCAGCAAAAGACTCAGCTTTGTGGGTTCAAGTCCCACGCTGGGCAAAATATTCCCACACCCTGGAGAGAAGGGCAGGATTCAAAGATACAACAGTGGAGAACCCATCTTTAAACCTTTAAAGCCCTATACAGCCTAGGACCCTCGTCCCTACGGGACCGCCTCTCCTGGTATGTCCCATGGAGGACCTTACGGTCTTCAAACAAAAGCATCTTGGAGGTCCTGGGCCACAGGGAGGTTAGGCTGGCCTCAACCAGAGCCAGGGCTTTTTCGGCCGTGGCCCCAATCTGGTGGAACGTTCTGTCCCAAGAGACCAGGGCCCTGCAGGACTTGACATCTTTCCGCAGGGCCTGCAAGACAGAGCTGTTCCACCAGGCCTTTGGCCAAGGCACAGTCTGACCCCCTCTTTTGGTAATCCGCACAGAACTCTAGCCCAATGGTTGCCATTAATTTGATTTTGAATTGATTTTAGAATGAATTGATTTGAGAATGTTGTTGTACTTTTATTGTTGTAAGCCGCTCTGAGCCTGGCTTCAGCTGGGGAGGGCGGGATATAAATAAAAATTTAATATTATCATCATCATCATCATCATCATCTCCACTTAGACAGGGTTGGGGGATGAGGCGGAAGACGTTCTCTCTGTGAGGTTGTGAGGACTGATAGCGCATGGCCATTTTCACTCTGCTGCAGGCCTGACACAAGAACACAAGAGATGCTTGCAGGATCAGGCCAACGGCCCTTCTTGTCCAGAATCCTGTTCTCACAGTGGCCGACCAGATGCCCCAGCGGGAGACCCACAAGCAGGATTCGAACACAAGAACGTTCTCCCCTCCTGTGGCTTCCAGCCACTGGCATTCTAGCTGCAGAGGCAGACCATAGAAATTGTGGTTGGTAGCAATTCATAGCCTCCTCCATACATCTGCCTGGCCCTCTTCTGAAGCCATCCAACTTGGTGGCCGTCACTGCCCGCTGTGGGAGGGAGTTCCACAGGTTAGCGGTGCACTGCATGAAGAACATCATCTGCGAACCAGCCTCAGGTGTGGCTCAAAGCCTGCTTTGCCATGGAGGTGCAGGTCAGTTCTGTGTCCAGGGCAGCTGTCTACCAGCTCCATCTGGTATGCAGAATGAGACCCTCCCTGCCCGCAGACTGTCTCGCCAGAGTGGTGCATGCTCTGGTTATGTCCCGCTTGGACTACTGCAATGCGCTCTATGTGGGGCTACCTTTGAAGGTGACTCGGAAGCTACAACTAATTCAGAATGCGGCAGCTAGACTGGGGACTGGGAGTGGCTGCTGAGACCATAGAACACCAGTCCTTTAAAGACCTACATTGGCTCCCAGTACGTTTCTGAGCACAATTCAAAGTGTTGGTGGTGACCTTGAAAGCCCTAAACGGCCTCAAAGGCCCAAAATACCTGAAGGAGCATCTCCACCCCCATCGTTCAGCTCAGACACTGAGGTCCAGCTCAGAGGGCCTTCTCATGGTTCCGTCCCTGCGAGATGTGAGGTTACAGGGAACCAGGCAGAGGGCCTTCTCGGTAGTGGCACCTGCCCTGTGGAACACCCTCCTATCCGATGTCAAAGAGAACAACTACTACCAGACTTTTAGAAGACATCTGAAGGCAGTCCTGTTTAGGGAAGCTTTTAATATTTTAATATTTTGTTGGAAGCCACCCAGAGTGGCTGGGGAAGCCCAGCCAAATGGGTGGGGTATAAATAATAAATTAGTAGTAGTAGTAGTAGTAGTAGTAGTAGTATTTGCATGCAGAAGGTAGCAGGTCCATTCCCTCAGGGGATCCCCAGGTAAAAGGAGGAGGGAAAAGAGGTGAGGAGTCTCTCTCTCTCTCTCTCTCCCTCTTCTTGGACCCTGGAGAGCTCCTGTTTGCTTCCAAGCAAGCCAGCATGTGAGAACCGGTCCCTTGCAAAGCAAAAATAAAGGAGCGAAATAAAGGCACTCTTGCCACAATCATCCACACACCATGGACAGCCATTTCAGGGAGGAGGAGGAGGAGGAGGAGGGGAAATGGGCCACCGAAATCTGACCAGCAGCTGCACTGAGGCCGCTCGCCTCTGCAGTGGGACGTGCATCGCGGCACCTTCTCGCTGTTACTAAGCGAGGCTGGCAACAGATGGACACAAAAGAGCTCTGCTCCCTGCTAGTGTATAAGCCACATGCAAAGCAGGCGGCCTCTCCAACCAGCCTGGAAAAGAAGCGGCAGGAGAGAGACTCCCGGAGGTGGAAAAGACTCTTTGGCGCAGAGGAAAGGAGAGCAAAAGTTGGTGCGATGGAAGCGTGTGGAATCACGCATGGCAAGGAGAAAGTGGGTCATCTCCTAATTCATGGAAACCCAACAAAGCTGAATGTTGGAAGAGTTCAGGACAGAGACAAGGAAATCCTTTTTCATGCAGCACAGAGTTAAACTGTGGAACTCCCTGCCACAGGGATGGTCACTGACCTGGGTGGCTTTCAAAGAAGATTAGACAAATTGGTGGAGGAGGAGAGGGCTATCGATGGCGACTAGACATGGTGGTTACGCTTTGCCTCCACAGTTGGAGGCAGCAGGGCTTCTGAATCCCAGTGGGTGGAAACTGCAGGAGGAAAGAGGCGTCTCGCACCCAGATCTTGCTTGAGGGTTTCACACAGGCATCTGGTCCACCTCTGCGATAAGGGGATGCTGGACTAGGGGAGCCACTGGCCTGGTCCAGTGGGATGCTCTTATGGGGAGCCCACAAGGAGGACCCGGGAGCAAGAGCCCCCTCTCCTCCTGGGGTTTTAAAGCAACTGGTATCTTCATAGAATCACAAAACAGTAGAGTTTGAAGGGACCCCCAGGATCATCTAGTCCAACCCCCCTGCAATGGAGGAATCTCAGCTAAAGCATCCATGAGAGACGGCCACCCAACCTCTGCTTAAGAACCTCCAAGGAAGGAGAGTCCACCACCTTCTGGGGGAGACCGTTCCAATGCAGAACAGCTCTTACTGTCAGAAAGTTCTTCCTGGTGTTGATTTCGAATCTCCTATCTTGTAGCTTGAAGCCATGGGTTTGAATCCTACCCTCCAGAGCAGGAGAAAAGAAGCTTGTTCCCTCTTCCATGTAACAGAGAGGATGGCCATCAGTGTTGGGTTGCGTCCGGGGAGATGGGGGCAATTGGCAGGCCCCCAGCTGGCTCCAGCCCACCGGGCCGCAGCCGGGCGAACTCCTGTTCTTGGAACAGCATCAAAACTGCGACTCAAGCCTCAGAGACCTTTAGAGACTGAGCATGCAAGCCAGCAGAGATAAGAACTCTTTGCAACGGAAGTAGCGGACAGAGGCATATGTAAGCATATTTACAAGCATTTATTCAGCATCAGGACAAAGGAAAAAACATGTCTGCTTCCCTTCGTGTCCAAGCAAACAGCAGCATAGGCAAAAGCTACACACAATGGAAGTCCCCAGCAGACTGTGCTGGAAGGAAACAGACATGTGACATACAACAACTCCACATGCCTGTTCTAAAAGTGGAACTATATCCTAACAATCAGATCTCCTCTCAGTCTCCTCTTTTCCTCACTAAACACACCCAGCTCCTTCAACCGTTCCTCATACGGCTCGGTATCCAGACCCTTGATCATCTTGGTTGCCCCTCCTCTGCCCACGTTCCAGATTGCCAACATCTTTCTTAAATTGTGGAGCCCAGAACTGGACACAGGTGTGGTCTGACCAAGGCAAAATAGAGCAGTACTAATAATTCCCTTGATCTGGACACTTGACTCCTGTGTGCAGCCTAGAATTGCATTAGCTTTTCCTGCTGCTGCATCACACTGTTGACTCATGTTCAGCTTGTGGTCCACAGAGACCCCCTAGATCCTTTTCACATGTACTGCTAGTAAGCCAGGGATCCCCATCTTAATATTTCTTCACCTGGTTCTTCCTGCCTAATTTCAGAGCCCTCCTCATCCTGGACCTTCCAGGCTTCTTGCAATTTTCTCTGCTTGGGACCGACTTAGTCCTTTCCCAAACTCCTCCAGTGAATGAGAAGAACTCTTGGGCTCCACAGTTCTTTCCTGCTCCTCCACTTGGGACTCCAGACTCCACAATGGCTGACCTTCCCTCTTTACACCTGCCCGTCTTTCTCGGCAGGTTTCCACCGGCTTCGAGAAAGAAGCATTAAAGAAAAACGACCGCAACGCCCACACAGAAAATGCCCGTGACCCTCTTTGATTCTGAGAATCAAGATAGTGGGGGGGGGGGGTTGAAGAGCACGCTTCGAAACGATGATTTCAATCTCACATTTTTTAATTAATGCTGCAATAAGGCTAAAACACTCGTTTTTGTATCTTCTGATATGGCACGAGATCACACACTTTAATTAACATATCTGGAGGGGTAAACAAGCAAGGCTTAAAATTGTGCCAAAAGCAGGGCGGGGGCGGGGGGAGAGTCCCAAACAGAAATGTAGAGCTCGTTTCTTTTACTTTCAACTAAATTCTCCAAAGCTTGGGGTCAGGACACCTTCTCGGAGTGAAAAAGGCCCCAGGTTCAGTCCTGCCATCTACAGATCTGAGGTCCCACAGCTGGGAAGATGTCTCTGATGGCCGCAGCTCCTGGAGAGATGCTTCCGAGCCGACTGCACAGTGCTAAAAGGGACCGGTGGCCTCAAACGGGCACAAGGCAGCTTCTAACATTGTTGATCATCACCGCTCCCTGCCAGGGTAAATCCTCCAAGCATCCTTCTGGTTGCCACTGGTAAAAATCACCATGCCAAGGCTACACCAGTTAACTACATCTTGACTTTGGAATTCTGTTGTTGTCGGCATCTGCCTGTCTCAAGAGACAATGGAGTAAAAGGTAAAGGTTAAGGACCCCTGGATGGTTAAGTCCAGCCAAATGCGACTATGGGGTTGTGGCACACATCTCACTTTCAGGCCAAGGGAGCCGGTGTTTGTCCACAGAGAGCTGTCCGGGTCATGTGGCCAGCAGGACTAAACCACTTCCGGCGCAATGGAACACTGTGATGGAAACCAGAGCGCACGGAAACACCATTTACCTTCCTGCCACAGTGGTACCCTTTTTTAAAAAAAATTATTTAACATAATTGTTACAAAATATAAGCAAAATATTGCAAATACATACATACATACATATTTCAAATAAGCACATATATATGAAAAAAGGAACAAAAGAGAAAAAGAAGAAAAGAAAAAAGAAGAAGAAATAAAGAGAAGAAAAGAAGAAGAAAAGTTGGAAGAATTTCTTCCAAGTTTATTCTACAAATATTTCTATATGAAAATAATAATAAAATTTCATTGATTGACTTCCATCACTTACACTGCACTTCCTATATACATTTTAAGCAAGATTGTATCTTTAAGCAGTACCTATTTATCTACTTGCAATTTGATGTGCTTTCGAACTGCTGGGTTGGCAGAAGCTGAGACAGAGTAATGGGAGCTCACCCCGTCGCGGGGATTCGAACCACCGACCTTCCGATCGGCAAGCCCAAGAGGCTCAGTGGTTTAGACCCAGTGCCACCCACGACCTCCCTGGAGCACAGGCCTGGGCCGTTTGTCTGCAGGTCCTGGGCTGCCCAGACGACAAGACCCCACTCTCGGCCTCA
This sequence comes from Podarcis filfolensis, assembly GCF_964270895.1. NCBI lineage: Eukaryota > Metazoa > Chordata > Lepidosauria > Squamata > Lacertidae > Podarcis > Podarcis filfolensis. The sequence goes on from NC_139616.1 coordinate 51,186,337, forward strand.
CCAATGAGGTCTAAAGGAAAGCAGGGCAAGATGTTGGGCACCAGCAGGAGTTGCTGGAAGGAGGCGTACAAGGCTCCACCCAACCGTCTTAGGGACTCTACTCTGGATTTGTGTAGGGTTTCCTCCAGAGCCTTTTCTTCTTATAAATGAAGCAAGTTGATCTGTGGTGTAAGACTACTCTGCCTTATACCATCTTTGTGAGATACTGGTAAGCTCTCCTTGCTGCTCAGACACACCATGTCAAATGTGGTCAGTGGTGGTGCAGTGGTTAGAGTGCTGGTCTACGACCTGGGAGACCTGGGTTCAAAGCCCCTCTCTGCCACGAATTGTGTGACTGCAGTAGAAAAAGGGATATAGGGGGCACCCAGCTGCAAACTTGGGATCTCAAAGAATCTATGCCTCTGGATCTCGATCTCTCTCTGCCTTTCCTATGAGGAAAGGGACTTTTAAGCTTAGATAACAGGCGAATAAGAGTCGGCATGAAAGCAGTGTATAAAATGATTCGTGACGGGGAGAAAATGCATATAGGGAACTGTTTCTTCCTCTCTACAAACACTAGAACTACTGGGCAGCCAATGAATGGAAGATTCAGGACAGATGGAAATCCTTCTCCAGGCAGCACACGGTTAATCTATGGAACTCACTTCCACAGGAGGCAGTGATACCCACCAACCTGGATGTTTTAAAAGAGGATGAGAGGAATTCATGGAGGCTGTCTATGGCCACTAGCCGCAAGGACTGACATTCGGCTTCATCCCAAAGTTCTCGTGTCGTCAGAGAGGGAGAAAAACATTTCTCTGTCCACTTTTCCCAAGCCAGGCATGATTTCATAAATTTCTATCATGCCACCTCTTCCTAGACTTTCCTCTATGTCCCAAATGCTACAACCTTCCTCCACAAGGGAGTATCTCAATGGGAGTACCCCACTGATCATTTTGGCTGCCCTTTTCTGAACCTTCCCCTGCTCCACGATATCCTCTCTCTATTTGCACTATTTGCTTTTGAATTCTGGTGCTGGAGGAGACTCTTGAGAGTCCCATGGACTGCAAGAAGATCAAACCTCTCCATTCTGAAGGAAATCAGCCCTGAGTGCTCATTGGAAGGACAGATCCTGAAGCTGAGGCTCCAAGACTTTGGCCACCTCATGAGAAGAGAAGAAAGACTCCCTGGAAAAGACCCTGATGTTGGGAAAGATGGAGGGCACAAGGAGAAGAGGACAGAGGACGAGATGGTTGGACAGTGTTCTCGAAGCTACCAGCATGAGTCTGACCAAACTGCGGGAGGCAATGGAAGACAGGAGTGCCTGGCGTGCACTGGTCCAGGGGGTCACGAAGAGTCGGACACGACTAAACAACTAAACAACAACAACAACATTTGCACGAAATGCTTCCATGCTAGGAAAACAAAGAGTGCCCTTAAACCCAGGGTGGCTGCATCCCCTCTCATCGTGGGCTAACTGGTGGGCAAAGAGGTGGCTGCAACTCTGGTCTTTCTGCCAAGGGTAGCAATTCCAGCCATGCAAAAGTCAGTGGTTTCTAAACAGGCACCCCAACCATAGTTTAGAGGTCCCGGGCCCTAAGGAAGTCAGACTATCCTCCACCAGGGCCAGGGCCTTCTCAGTGATGGCTCCGACCTGGTGGAATGCTCTGTCCCACGAGACTTGGGCCCTGCAGGATTTAACCTCCTTCCGTCAGGCCTGTAAGACAGAGCTATTCCACCTGGCCTTTAATTTGAATTCAGCCTGATCTTTTATTTCCCTTCCCTACCCCTCCCCTTTTATGAAGATCACCCGCTCTGGCATCCCACAGCTAATTCTCCCCTGGCCTCCTCATTGGCCCAAATAGGACCATTCAGCCAGCTAGCCCTGGGGATTATCTAATGCTTATTTCCCCTAAATTGATTTCTGAATTTTGAATTTTATTGTTATTCATGTTTTTATATTGTATTTTATGCTGCTTTTATAATTAAGTGTTTTAAAGTGTTTTCAATTAGTTGTTAGCTGCCCTGAGCCCGGTTTTCTGAACCGGGAAGGGCGGGGTATAAATTAAATTTTTTATTTATTTATTTATTTATTTATTTATTTATTTATTATTATTATTATTATTATTATTATTATTATTCTCTCTGTCCTCCCATTCGGGCAAGCAAGAGGCAGGGTTGCATTGCGAGGATGCACTCTAGGCCAGCCAGCTGGGTGGGGAGCAGCAGGGGCCTGAGGAGGAGGGGTGTGCCTTGGGGAGGGTCCCAAGCAGGGCTGGATAGGGACTGCACTAGAGAGGCTTGTAGGTCACTTCAAATCTTCTCTTCCATCAATTGAGAAGGTCACAAGTGTGGGAATGTTCAGGGAGGCAGGAGAGGATATATTGTTCATTAATATCCTTCCTAAGTTGTGCTAGCAAGTTCCTTTACTTAGCAGAATTTAACATTCCCCTTTTACAAGCCCATCAGATAGCTGGTTGCAGGCTTGTGTAAGCCTCTCACTAATACATTCCTGGTAAGTTCCCTTATATCCGTCTTAAAAGAATAATCACACTACAATCTTGTGTAAAGTATATAAAAGTTTACTCACATCATCAGTGCACAGTTGGATCCCTGAAGGCAGACTTAGTTACAAAGTATATACATGTAGATCTATCCCATATGGGGATAACCCCAGTGTCCTCTGTTGGCTGCCAACAGACCATCTCTAGCTAAAAAGCTGCTCCAACGACAGAGGAACTCAAAGAAAGATGGCTGCATGCCTTGTCCTTTTGTTACCTGGACAGGTAAGGTCACGCCCACCTCTGGTCACATGCAAGAGGAAGGATGCTCCAGGCCAGGAGGAAACAGGAAGTTTTTGACTGGCTGGACCAAACATCCCCCTGCATGTCCACTCTAGGAAAACAAGGAATGTTGTACTTGACTGCTACTTATGTATCACACCCCACAACAAGTGCATGGGAAGAAGGAGATCTCTGCTCTTCCAGTATTTTCAAATCAGCACTGCAACCTCCTCTCTGATTCAAATATATGTGGGGAAGTCAGGAAAGAGAACAAATGGGAAATTCTATTTATTTCCCATTTGGATAAAGGCATTATCATAAGATTTTGTAATCTTGGATCATACATGCATGAGAAAACGGGCATGGAATTTGATATAATTTCAGCAGACCTAAAGCAGAACTGTTTGAAAACCTTCCATGAATGGTATTTAATGCCTTGAACTTGATATCTAAGTTAGGGTTTGATAAATGTTGGCAAAGTGAATTAAACAAGGTAGATTCCATACACATCTCCTGGAATTGTCCTCAAATAGAAGCACTGCCGTCAGGCTAATATCTCCGATATGGAACCTAAAGTATTTCTGCTCGGTTATCTAAAAGATGTTATTCTGGAAAATGATCAAGAAATAAGATTATAATAGCCAAAAATGCGGGGGGTTGGGGAGTTTAACTTCTACTATATCTGAATGGACTGAGAAAATTTGGTCTATAGTAAATGATGATTAAGCTAGCTTATTACAAAGGAATACATATAAACCAATCTACAGGTTTATGGGGGGAAACTGGTATTTTCTGTAATGTTTTGGAACAACAACCTCAGTGATAATATCCAACTTGATGCTGCTTTCAACCTGCTATGTCTGTATTTCTTTATTCCCTGTATCTTTGGTTTATTTTGTTTAATGGGGGTATGACTCTTTTTAATTGTCTTACTCCAGCTCAAACAACTGAGTGTGCAAGTTTTTCTTCTTTCTCTGGAAGGTCTGATCCCTTCCCCGGCTGCTTGCAAAATGAAATCCCCCTTTGTTTACTAGAACTGGGAGGAAAAGAAGCTGGAGATTCTTCCAACGCAAAGCTTCTCCTTTGAAACTGACATTTCCAGAACAAATCAAAACTGCAACACCCACCTTCTGCTGCAGCAAACCTACACGGGAAAGGAGCACGGCAGGAGCACGACTGGAATGTCATTTGTCAAAGCCAGGAGCTGCTTTGGAGGCCTGCCTCTCTCTCAGGCCCAGGTCCTCCCTGCAGGGTTGGTGTTTAAAAAAAAAAGACATTGGTCCACAACATACTGTGGTCAGAGGTTTTCAAAGTTTTCCACATCCGCTTGCCTGCCCGCACAGGTTGTCTTGTCACCGATGCCCAGGGCAATTGCATGGGATTCTGGGATAAAGTGGTACCTTGGTTCTCAAACACCAAAAACCTGGAAGTAAGTGTTCCGGTTTTCAAACATTTTTCGGAAGTTTTTGTTTTTGAGGCTTTTTCGGTTCATTTGTTTTTGTGACTGTATGGAACCCAGTTCAGCTACTGATTGATTGATTGATTGATTGATTGTGTGATTGGGGAAATGGATAAAAGCCCCCCATCCAAACAATGACTATCATCAGTGCAGGTAAGAAAAAAAATTAATTTTAATTTTTATCATCTACAATACTGTCTTCTTTATTTTATAGTACAGCACATTGTTGATTGCTTTCATTTTATGGATCAGTGGTCTCATTAGATAGTAAAATTCATGTTCAATTGCTGTTTTAGGGTTTGGTTTTAAAAGTCTGGAACGGATTAATCCATTTTGCATTCCTTTTTTATGGAAAAGTGCACCTTGGTTTTGGAATGCTTTGGTTTTGGAACGGACTTACAGAATGGATTAAGTTTGAGAACCAAGGTGCCACTGTATGTGGCCATTGGTGGCACACTCCTCGGCAGCATCCAGACCCCTGCTGGGTTGTGACTCTGCCCCACATGATCTGGTAGAGCATGCCAGGAATTCCCCATGGCTTTTCGCTATAGGGAAAAAATCAGCAGTGGCGGGTGAGGTGTCTTCTCAAGGAATCTGGACCACCATTCCCAGCCTTTTCCAAGTATGTCCAGCCAGGGGAAACCAAGCATTCAAAAGGGTTTGGCAAGTGAAGAAAACAGAAAAGTAAATCTTTATTTTTTAACAAATGGCAATGGAGGTAGAGCTCAGGGTTACACATACCTTGGGCAAGTACAGTGGTACTTCGGGTTACATACGCTTCAGGTTACGGACTCTGCTAACCCAGAAATAGTGCTTCAGGTTAAGAACTTTGCTTCAGGATGAGAACAGAAATCGTGCTTCGGCGGCGCAGCAGCAGCGGGAGGCCCCATTAGCTAAAGTGGTGCTTCAGGTTAAGAACAGTTTCAGGTTAAGTACGGACCTCCAGAACAAATTAAGTACTTAACCCGAGGTACCACTGTACAGTGGTAGTGCTGTTCACTGCTGCTTCTGACCGCAAAATATCTTGAGCCTGCCAGGGCTGCGGGGACCTAAATTTCTCAGGAATATTTCAGGGGGAGACCTTGCATTTTCAGCTTCCACTTTACAAAGAGCCTCTGATTTTAGTGGTAGAGCTATAAGGTAAAAAGAAAAAAAATGTGGGCAGACCCAGTTGCTAAAGGCTCCCTAAGAAATAAACCTGTTCGCGGCTTCAAACATTTCAGCTTTTAGGAATGTTCTAGGATAGCTGACAAGCACTTAAGTTTCATTTTCTCAATACTGAATAAGATTTAAACATTTTGGAAATGAAAGCACAGCTATGAAATAGCAGTTCCATTGCGCCAAGCACACTGCGGAAAGTTTTCTGTTTGTTCCCCTGAAAATGCAAACATTGCTGATGAGAACTTGAACGGCTATTTCCACATATGCCTCACGAGTTCCGTTCTGGCAACAGCCAAGAAAAAGGCAACAAGCTTCCGTCTTAAAGCATAATGGGAGCAATTCCATCTGAGAAAATTATTGATTCTCTCGACCGGTTTCACGCTGAAAGGGATTGGCACATTTCAGCGTCCTTCAGCCAAGTCGGGCAAGACCTAGCTTGCATATTCCTCAGATTAAATACTCACCAGAGCTGCTGATGTAGGTGCAAAATTTCTCAGGCTCCTGACATGCGAAGCTGCCAGAAAGCTTTAATGTTCACTGTCAAACATTTTCGACTTACGCTCACTCGGGGCCTTCTGCGCCGCAAAGTTTTGCTCCAGTTTTCCCCACAAAACATCCTGGGAGTTGCAGTTTGATGAAGGCTCTGAGAACTCTTTGCAGAACTACAACTCCCAGGGCACGCCAGGAGACAGAATGGTGCTCATTCAACCGGCTTAGGTCTGTGGTGTAGACCGATTTCATTTACCGTATTTTTTGCTCTATAAGACTCACTTTTTCCCTCCTAAAAAGTAAGGGGGAATTTGTGTGCGTCTTATGGAGCGAATGCAGGCTGCACAGCTATCCCAAAAGCCAGAACAGCAAGAGGGATTGCTGTTTTCACTGCGCAGCGATCCCTCTTGCTGTTCTGGCTTCTGAGATTCAGAATATTTTTTTTCTTGTTTTCCTCCTCCAAAAACTAGGTGCGTCTTGTGGTCTGGTGCGTCTTATAGAGCGAAAAATGCGGTACTTGTGGCCGTCTAGGAGTTTTGGATTACAGTTCACCTCAGCCCCAGCCGGAGGAGAACTTGCTGAGCAGCAAATTGACCTGCCTCCTTCACTGAAAACACCAGGATCTTATCCAGCTTTTCAGATAGGTCAGCCTTGCAAATAATTCCACCAAAGTTGCACACAAACTTTTTAAACCTTTTGCCATCTCACCTGTCCAGACATGTCTGTGAGTCAGGCATAGCAGTTGCCTGAAAGAGGAATTGAACTTGCATCCCGTGTACCACACACACAAAACAAGCCCCTGAAGGCTAATTGCAAACGTCGGTTGACGACTTTATGATACTTGGGCGTTTCCTGGCTAGCAATAATTGAGCTATGTTAAAATAATCAAATGACATTTGCTCCAGAGGCCGCTGCCAACATCTGATTTATTTCTACCCTGACAGGTAAGCAAGAAAGGAACGTGGCAGTGGGGTGATTCTGACACATCTTTCATTCTTCTTCTCACAGGTCTCTTATTTCCTGAAGTCAATGTTTCTCTAAAATACTCAAACAGTGCGGTCCCAGGCGATAGTTTGGAGGAGACCAACTTCCAGGTGTTTTAGGATTACAGCCTCATAACGCAAACCTTGACTCAGAAGGAAGCCCCTCTTGGATTCAAAGGCACTTGATCCTGGGTATATATAATATTTCAGCCTTCAAGAACAATTATAATCTGTGGCTATGATCTAAACGAGGACTGAACAAGGGGCAGAGATGACCTTCTGCCGCAGATCCCAGGGGACACTTTTAGCTACACCCGCAAGACGGTGTGTTTCCTGCTCACCTCACCTGGGAAAGGTTCAGAAAAGGGTGGCCAAAATGATCAAGGGAAGGAAGCAACTCTCCTATGAAGAACAGTTGCAGCATTTGGGACTTCTTAGAGAACATCAAACCACTCCATTCTGAAGGAAATCAGCCCTGAGTGCTCACTGGAAGGACAGATCCTGAAGCTGAGGCTTCAAGACGTTGGCCACCTCAGGAGAAGAGAAGACTCCCTGGAAAAGACCCTGATGTTGGGAAAGATGGAGGGCACAAGGAGAAGGGGAGGACAGAGGACGAGATGGTTGGACAGTGTTCTCGAAGCTACCAGCATGAGTTTGACCAAACTGCGGGAGGCAGCGGAAGACAGAAGTGCCTGGCGTGCTCTGGTCCAGGGGGTCACGAAGAGGCGGACACGACTAAACAACAACAAAGATTAGAGAAAAGGCAAGGAAGAGGCAATGTGACAGAAGTTCATGAAACTACACCTGGCATTAAGAAAGGGGCCAGAGAAAAGGTTTTTTCCCCTCTCTCCTACGCGGGAACCCATGGACATCCAAGGAAGATGAAACGGAAGATTGAAGACAGATAAAAGAAATTACTTCTTCACGCAGCGCAGAGTTAAACTCTGGAACTCCCTCCCACATGAGGCCACAAACTTGGATGGCTTTAAAAGAAGATCTGAGCAATTCATGGAGGAGGAGAGGGTTCTTGCCTCCACAGTTGGAGGGCAGCAATGCCTCTGGATGCCAGTTGCTGGAGAGTTGCTCTTGTGCAAAGGATCCTGCGTGCATTTGGTTGGCACAAAATGGGCCACGGGCCTGATCCAGAAAGGATCTTTTCGCATTCTTACGTTTTTGGATGCTTTTTTTCCTAGGCATTCTTCCATCCCATCTCACAAGCCGCTTCTGAAACGCCTCTCGTTTTTCCCCCCAGACCTGTTTTAGCCTGCAGGATGCAGAGATGGAATCTGAGGGAGGAGACGGGGGCGGGGTGAAATGCAAAGCGGTTTTAGGAAATCGGAGCTGGCACCCCAGTTCTTTGCATTGAGGGGTGGGGGTGGGGGAATTGTGGGTGCAAATGGTAGCACCCGAAACAAAACCGCCAAGGAAAACAGAAATAAATGCAACTTGTCAACATGCAGAAAGAGGAGAGACCACGCCCAGAGGCGCAAATGCACCCACGATAAAGGCTACTAATTTATGGGTGAAATAGATGTGTGTTTGTGGAGGGGGGAGTTGGGCTGCAACATTAATCCTGACGGCTGTATTGGGCACCATCTGCTGGGCAGAAACATTCCCCCCCCCCAAACAAACCCACCAAGATTGCAGCTTTGCTGAAATCCAGCTGGGATTAGGATGCGATTCCAGCTAATCCAAGGGTGTTTTAAAACACCCTGAATGTTACACCCCTCCCCTCGCTCCTCTTTCCCTTTCTTTCCTTCCTTCCTTCCTTTCTCCTCTGCAACAGTTGTCCTTTCAAAGCAACGCCTTCTCTCCATCTCCCCTTTAAAATTTCATTTGGGGGAAAATAATTATTCCCCCCCCCCCTTTGCATGGTAGCTGCAGCGTGCAGATTAGGATTTTATATATGACAAATTAACATTTATAAACACAGCCCCCCAACATTTTAGGGGGGCTCCCTATGGCGTCTTGGGGGTGCCTGTCCGACGTTACATGCCCCCCCTCTCCCTCTCCCCTCGCATTTTGCGTACAGTGCCATCTATTCAAATTAATTCTGCTAATGGAGCTGCTGGTGGCGTGTGGCGCATTTCAATTAAACGGGGTTCGTAATACTTTATAAAGCGACCTGCTGCTCTGCAGGTGGGGGCGGGGAAGAGATTGCTTTTGCTGGAGGGAGGGGAGAAGCGTGTGTGTGTGTCTGTTTTAAAAGCTGCAACAAAAGAGGGAGGGTAAGAGACCTCTAACCCTTAAGAAATTAGGAATGCAAAGGTATGCAAGAAGCTTTATTCTCCATGCAAATAGGAAAAGGTGCAATGAAGCAAAAACAACAGGGGGTTTATTTCCCCCGCCCCCCTGCGCTCAAAAAAATGAAATTTAAGTCCCCTAAATATGTTGGCAATGGATTGAAAGAGAGGAAGGGAGGGAGAGCTGCAGGCACTCTTGTTTTTCTAAGGAGAACCCTTAAGAAACCTCCTTTTTTAATAGGCAAGATTGATTGCATTCGGTCGGGAGATGCTTTGCACTGGAACGAAAAAATACATATATAGATGGCGAAATTTGGTGTTTCAGAATGCCGTTCGTTTCTTTTTGAGCAGAGCTGCACACAGCCCGTCGAAGAAAGTTTGTGCCCAGTTGCCCCCTTCTCACGCCTCTCTGAGCCCAGACGCCCCCACCAAAAAGGGGACCCCCAAAAAACCCCACCCACTTCTCTTGGGTGCAAAGAAAACGCGAGTGGGCGGTCATCGCCCTTCAGTGACTTTTGGGTGGGGTCAGATTTCGCCCTCATCCTGAACCCCAGGGGCCAAATTAGCATAATCTGCACTGACTGGCGACAAACCTAGACAGCATCTTAAAAAGCAGAGACATTACCTTGCCAAGCTATGGAAGTGAGAGCTGGGCCATCAGGAAGGCTGATCGCCAAAGAATTGATGCTTTTGAATTCTGGTGCTGGAGGAGACTCTGGAGAGTCCCATGGACTGCAAGAAGATCTAACCTCTCCATTCTGAAGGAAATCAGCCCTGAGTGCTCACTGGAAGGACAGATCCTGAAGCTGAGGCTCCAAGACTTTGGCCACCTCAGGAGAAGAGAAGAAAGACTCCCTGGAAAAGACCCTGATGTTGGGAAAGATGGAGGGCACAAGGAGAAGGGGACGACAGAGGACGAGATGGTGGGACAGTGTTCTCAAAGCTACAAACATGAGTCTGACCAAACTGCGAGAGGCAGTGGGAGACAGGAGGGCCTGGCGTGCTCTGGTCCAGGGGGTCACGAAGAGTCAGACACAACTAAACGACTAAACAACAAGCACTGACTGGCAGCCGCTAATCTCCAGGGGTTCAGGCACAGGACCTTGCCGGCCCCCCCCCCAAGATGCTGCCAGAGGACAATGGAACCTGGGAACCTCTGTTTGCCAAGGAGGTGCTCTAACCACTGAGCTACATTGCCCCTTCCCAGGAAGTCGCCACCCTGAGCTTGTGCTGGAAGCCAGTGCTGGGATTCCAGTGGGCCTCACTGGATGCTATCATATGTCTACTATGTAGACAAAGATTAAATGTAAAGTATTGGTTGTGTTTAGAATAGATTTATGAAAGATTTACAAAACCTATTGATTAGAATATTTGTGTGAGATTGTATGGGGAAAATACGGAATAACAGATACAATCTTGCTTAAAATGTATATAGGAAGTGCAGTGTAAGCGATGGAAGTCAATCAATGAAATTTTATTAATATTTCATATTGAGATATTTGTAGAATAAATTTGGAAGAAATTCTTCCAACTTTTCTTCTTTTCTCTCTCTATTTTTTCTTCTTTTTCTTTTCTTATTTTTTTCTCTTTTGTTCTTTTTATATATGTGTGTGCTTATCTGAAATATATATGTATCTATGTATCTGCAATATTTTGCTTATATTTTGTAATAATTATGTTAAACAAATTAATTAAATTTTAACAAAACAAAACAGATACTATCCTATCTCCTCTCAGTCTCCTCTTTCCTGGACTAAACATACTCAACTCCTTCAACCATTCCTCATCTGGCTTGGTTTCCATGCAGTAGCGAAACAACAACAAACCTCTCATTACGTGAAACATAATAAACACACAAGACGTAACCAGCTGTATTTCTGAATAAATAAGGTATACCATTCATTGTATCAAATTGCAGATTTCAATGGAAGTCTCATAAAGTTCAACGAAAAAAGCAGAAGACCCAGTGGATCAGTTCATTCTATATTCTGTTCATGCATAAGGTCCGTACATGTATAAGTGTCTATTCCACCTGTCTGTTCACAGAGTCCAATAATCCACATGAAGGGTTGTTGCAGTTCCACAGAATGCTTTCACAAAGTCTAAGACAAGGATTTCCGGAATATTAGCCTCGTTTCGCCATCCTAGGCTTCATCAGAAGTACAGGCTCTAGGTAATGCAAACAAATACAATATTGTAATCTCACACATTTTCCAGCAAAAATAATATAAAAAGCCTTCAACTACTGTACATACCATATGTAATGTTACAGGATAGTGGATCTTATAGGATAGTGGTGACTGCAGTAAGCAACAAAGCAGGATTATACGGACAAGCACAATATTGGTTTGATGGTTTGACTGGTGGACAAGCACAATAATCTGGCTTGGTTTCCATGCATGGCATGGAGAAAACAGATAGACGGAATGTTTCCTCCCTCTCTCCTAACTCGTGAACAGCCGACAAAGCCAGAATGCCAGAAGATTCAGGACAGAGAAAAGGAAGGACTTCTTCATGCAGTGCAGAATTACCGTATTTTTCGCTCCGTAAGACAAACCTAGTTTTTAGAGGAGGAAAGGGGGAAAGCCCCATTTTGTGGGGGATCAGCTCACAGAGAGAGCCAGTGTGGTGTAGTAGTTAAGAGCAGTGGACTCGTAATCTGGCGAACTGGGTTTGCTTCCCCGCTCCTCCACATGCAGCTGCTGGGTGACCTTGGGCCAGTCACACTTCTCTGAAGTCTCTCAGCCCCACTCACCTCACTGAGTGTTTGTTGTGGGGCAGGAAGGGAAAGGAGAATGTTAGCCGCTTTAAGACTCCTTCGGGTAGTGATAAAGCGGGATATCAAATCCAAACTCTTCTTCTTCACAGTTATGCAGCTTACTTTGCAAAGGGGGAAAATCCTGTTTTTATGGGGTTCAACTCAGTTACCTGCAGCTTCTTTAGGAAAGGAAAGGGAGCCATTTCTACAGTTTCCAGACAGATAATCTAATCAGCCAGTCACATGCCGCTGGGGAAACAAACAGCCTCTGTCTGCAGAACATTCAACAATGGAAGCTTGGGCAAGGGGGCGGAAAGGGAGCCAGCAACCGACCACACATTCGCTCCATAAGATGCACAGACATCTCCCCTTACTTTTTAGGAGGAAAGAAGTGCATCTTATGGAGCGAAAAATACGGTAAACTTCGGAACTCCCTCCCACAGGAGGCAGGGCTGGCCAACTTGGATGGCTTTAGAAGAAGAAGAAGAAGAGTTTGGATTTGATATCCCGCCTTTCACTCCCTTTAAGGAGTCTCAAAGCGGCTGACATTCTCCTTTCCCTTCCTCCCTCCCAACAAACACTCTTGTGAGGTGAGTGGGGCTGAGAGACTTCAGAGAAGTGTGACTGGCCCAAGGTCACCCAGCAGCTGCAGGTGGAGGAGCGGAGACGCGAACCCGGTTCCCCAGATTACGAGACTACCGCTCTTAACCACTACACCACACTGGCTCTCTTTACAAGAGGATTGGGCAAATGCAAGGAAGAGGAGAGGGCTATGGAGAGCTACTAGACATGGGGGCTATGCTTTGCCTCCACCGTTCGAGACAGCAATGTTCCTGGATCCCAGTTGCTGGAAAGCACAAGAGGGGAGAGTTGCTCTTGTGCTCACATCCTGCTTCCTGATTTCCCACAGGCATCTGGCTGGCTCCTGTGAGAACAGAATGCTGGACCAGATCTTTTTAAACTGCAGCTGGGCCCCACTCCCTCAATGGTTGGGGTCCCAGGCAGCAAAGCCAAATTGAAATCAGGGCTGTCAACTGATTATTGCTTTTCCCCCACAGCGGATTAATCGCCTGCCTTTCAGCTGATCAATTAAACTGAAAGACATTTTGCATATCGCCCAGGCCCGCCTATGGGTGCCTCTCCAAGAAGTGTGAGATCGCTTGCAATTTAATAAACAGAGCCATCACTCAGAGCTGAAGGCAAAGGTCATCTTTCGTATTTTGTTTCATCGCTTACCAAGGGAGAAGCATGCAGAAACCAAAGCAGGGAGGCAGGGAGGTGCCTTGGACTGAGAGCAACCCCTGGTCGTCCACCTGCCTCAGGACCGTCTCCGTCTGGGGGGGGTCCCAAACTCCCCCTCCCTCCCTCAGACCTCCAGAAAATTGCCAAGAACCTTTGCGGACCATTTAATGGTTTTTCTGCCTATAGCTGCCGTAATGCACTGTGCTAGGTGCTGCATCATTCTTCACATAAATTGCATTTGTTCTTTCTTTCTTTCTTTACAGCATTTATGTTCCACGTTTCCTCCAAGGAGCTCAAAGGGGCTTCTCACTTCGCCCGTTTTCTCCTCACAAGAACCCTGTGAGGGAGGCCAGGCTGAGAGGCAGTGACGGGCTCACCCAGAGAGCTTCATGGGGGGAAAGGGATTTGGTTTCCCAGGTCATAGACTAGCGCTCTAACCACTAAACCACACTGGCTCTCAAACTTTGGAGGTGGGGGCTACATTGTGATTTTTTAACAGAAAACATATATACAACTTGGAATGGATTCGAGGCAAGCTGTGCCACAGAGCTTGAGTTTCACAGAGTTGTAATTATCTATCTATCATCTATCTATCTATCATCTATCATCTATCATCTATCATCTATCATCTATCATCTATCATCTATCATCTATCATCTATCATCTATCATCTATCATCTATCATCTATCTATCTATCTATCTATCTATCTATCATCTATCTATCTATCTATCTATCAATCATCTACAGTGGTCCCTTGGTTCTCAAACTTAATCCGTTCTGGAAGTCCTTTCCAAAACCAAAGCGTTCCAAACCCAAGGCACACTTTCCCATGGAAAGCAATGCAAAATGAATTAATCCGCTCCAAACTTTTAAAAACAACCCCTAAAACAGCAATGTAGCATGAATTTTACTATCTAACGAGACCATTGATCCATAAAATGAAAGCAACAATCAATGTACTGTACTATAAAATAAATAAGACAGTATTGTAGATGATAAAAATTAAAATTAAATATTTTTCATACCTGCACTGATGACATCTGGAGGGCCGAGTTTGGGGGTGCCTGCTAAATAAACCATATAATGCCAAGAAATGAGAAACATCTAAAGAAGGCAGTTAATTAAAGGACGATTCGTATTGAGGTGGACTGAAGTCATCTCAAAAGATTACAATGTTAATGACTGATAATTCAGAATATTAATTATAGGTAAATGGTGGAGGGAAAATGTTTATTTAGTTAATATGTATTGTTATGTTTTTGTTTATTTTTATTTTTGGTTTGAACGTTGGGCTGGTTTTTTTTCTTTTGGATCTATGTAAGACACAAAATGCAATAAAAATTATAAATAAATAAAAAAGATGCTCAAACCATCTTGCCTCAGTGAGCCACTTGGCTGCCGAATTCTGCACCAGCTGAATGGAAGAAAGAGGCAAGCCCATCACCCGTTCCCTTGCATCCTTCCTGGCTCCCGCCAACATTTAATGCCTCCCCCTTCCAGCTTCTTGAGGCAGGAAGGCCTCCACAATTGTCCCTTTTCTGCGCAGACAAGTTTTTCAAGAGGCCTTTCTGACCAGGCAGCCTCCTTGGAATGCTGACTGGCCAAACAAGTTCTGCAGGATTCTTCTTCTTCATCCTGAGAGAATGAAGGGGGGCAAACGCCGCCGCCTGATTCCTCTCTCATCCCCAGCGCCCACCTCCCAAGCCTCATGCGGCGGCAGAAAGGGCCTCTTTCCAGGGGCTTCCGTCAAGGATCACAAAAGCTCCTTGGTTTTCAGGAAACAATAAGACATAGCATTATTAATCAACGGAGCAGATTTTTAAAAAAATGATAATAATAATATTTTTATTGGTTTTCCACATCTTCTTTCTTCTTCTGTTCCACCTGGCCTTTGGTTTGGACTCAGTCTGACCTTCTGTTTCCCTCCCCTTATGGTTTTGATCTATGGGCTACTTTTAAAATGAGGCTGCATTTTAAATTGCATTTTAACCTGTATTTTAAATTGGTGGGGTTTTTTTCCTATTATGTTTTTACTGTAATTTTGCTGGTGTTAGCCGCCCTGAGCCCAGCTCTGGCAGGGGAGGGCGGGGTATAAATAAAATGTATTATTATTATTTATTATTATTCTTTGGCGATCCCTCGTAGCCGAGTAAGATTGTCTTCCATAAACACGGTTTTAACAATGAGTCCGTAAGTGACTGTGGAGGCCAATTCTGGACCCACACGTCCTTCCACAGTGGGGACATTGGTTTCCGGGCGGGAGTTGATCATGGTGTGGATTTGCCAAGCGTGCCTTCCTCTTAGCATGTTTCTTCCTTGCGTCCTGAGTTCGAGTGTCTTCAAAGCCCAGGACACCTTTGGTAAAGGCTGTTCTCTAACTGGAGCACTCACAGGCCAGTGTTTCCCAGTTGTCAGTGTTTATGCTACTTTTTTTAGATTTGCCTTGAGAGAGTCTTTAAACCTCTTTTGTTGATCACCAGCATTGCGCTTTTCATTTTTAAGTTTGGAATAGAGTAGTTGCTTTGGAAGACGATCACCAGGCATCCACACAACATGACCAGTCCAACAAAGTTGATGTTGAAGAATCATTGCTTTGACACTGGCAATCTTTGCTTCTTCCAGGACACTGGCATTAGTTTGCCTGTCTTCCCAAGTGATGTGTAAAAAATTTCGCAGACACCGTTGATGGAATCTTTGAGGAGTTGGAGATGTATCCAAAAACTCTAGCAAACACTGGTTACAAATGGACCGCCTTTGACCAGGGACGTGCATAACTGAGTGCAGAAGCCAAAGGATGCTTTTGCAAAAATGGGTGCAAGTTGCTCAGCTAGTTCTAAGGAACATTTCACCTGAGCTTGCCCCAAACTCGGGCACCTGCGTGTCCTCCTTTCACAGAAGACAGACTTCTTCTTTTTCCCTTTTTTGCTGAAAGAGTGCCTGGCCCAAGTTCAGCTTAAAGATAAAGAACCAGCAAAAACCACTTTGAAGTCTCTTTGGTTTCAATTAAGCGGCTTGTTAATTTTTCGAAGCGAAGGAGGTTCCACACCCTGCGCTCAGAAATCTGTGCAGGCTGCCAGCTTGTTCCTGGGACCTCCTCAGGGCTTTACTTTTTAGTAAACGAAAGCCCTAATGGCTGTGGACCGTCTTGCCACCACCACCCCTATTCCACCAGTCTGAGATGCTGGAAGTGGCCCTGCCACAAATGCCGTGGGACATCCACTCTGCCGGCCACCAGAAAATCCCCTGCTCACTGCCATGAGCCAGGCCCCCTCATGGACACTGCTTCAGATGCCACCTAAAAACCTTTTATTGCAGCCAGCATATCCAGGCGTGTTTGAGATGCCAGCCTCCCTCCACTGCCTCTTGGAATATTTGTCTGAGCACAAACATTTCTGCCACCTTTCTAAAGGCTTGCCGAGGCAAGCTCAAGAAGACCTCCACAGAAGGCAAGGCATCCTCAGTTTTTGTTTTTTTAATAGATTTTTATTAGTTTTACATAAAGCTATACGCAATAACCATTACCATTCCAAAACATAAAAATAAAAAAGGTTCTTTTGAACCTTCAGACCTCCTCCCCTCCCTCCATGGATTCCATTTCTAAAGATTTATTCTTTTCTTTTTCCGCTCCTTGCACCTTTTACCGTTATCCATCTATTACGTAATCATAGTAACCAAACTTCATTTCACTTTACAAGTGTCATTGTATTCCTGCCAGTGATTTCAACCAGGTATAGGCAAACTTGGCCCTCCAGATGTTTTGGGACTACAGCTCCCATCATCCCTGACCACTGGTCCTGTTAGCAAGGGATGATGGGAGTTGTAGTCCCAAAACATCTGGAGGGCCAAGTTTGCCTATGCCTGAAATTTTCAACTGTCTACAGTAGTCTTATAAATATATTTAAAAGTTATTCCATTTTTTAAAAAAAAATACTTGGTCTTCCTGGTTTCTGATCTTTCCCATCAGTCTCGCCATTTCTGCATATTCCATCAGTTTGGTCTGCCATTCTTCTCTGATCAGTAGTTCTCCTTCTTGCCATCTCTGGCCTAGAGGCATCCTTGCTGCCATCGTTGCATACATAAACAGTCTTTTATATTATTTTGGCAGTTCCTCACCTATTATACCTAACAGAAAAGCTTCTGGTTTTTTAACCAAAGTTTTCTTAAACATTTTCTTTAACTCATTATATATCATTTCCCAGGAAGCTTTTAGCACCCCACAGGACCACCGCATATGATAAAAGGTACCCTCTTTCCCTTTACATTTCCAGCGCAGATTTGAGATCCAAATTGTTGCAGCATCGGTCCCTTAAGAGCCCAATGAGTCCCTAATAGCTGTGCTGCTGCGAATAGTCTTGCTGCCTCCCTGAGGGCTGATTAGGAAAATAATAGGCATGTTTTTCATTTGGTGAGTCACAAGGGCTAACACCTAATCGCCGTGTCTGGTGGGGAAAGAGCTATTTTGCCTTCCGTCCCGAGCCACTCTTCGTCCTCAAGAGCATCTTTTGTTTTCTACGGAATCCCGACAATATTGCGTGCAATTTTGCACATGCGATTTGTGCAAATTGCACAGCAGGGACGAGTGTGTGCGCTTGCCCTGCTGTGACGGTAACAGCTGCAACCGCTCCTTCAGGGTGCCACTTGCCTTCCCGGGTAAACAGTCTGGAGTGTTCACAGACAAAACATGAGGCCTTTTGAGAGCCCTGGGAGAAGGCAGCCGCAAGCCACAGGTCCTCTGTGCCCCCTCTTAGCCAGCTGATGTCTCAGTGTCCAGCCGGCTCCAGCCCAGCCACCTCCTTTGACCCTCCTTCCCTTCCCTCTTGCGGGACAATCTGTTCTGTGCTAGGGCTAAGCTCCCAAAAATACGAAGCCTTGACCACACACAGAAGGACAGCTTCCAGCTCTTTCCGGAGTCCTCCATCAGGAATGAACTGGGAGCCTGGCAAAGGTTTCTCTCCCCTGAGAAATGGTTAGCGAGGATTCCTGCTGCGTTGGGCTGGCTGCTCTGGAGATCTGTTCCTCTGCTACTGATATGTTCATTTTCCACTTGGTTTGTGAAATCCTATAAGCTCCAGTAACATGGGCTCAGTTTGTTTTGAACGTTCGGTTTCTTAAATAGGAGAAGCCTGTTTCTCAGAGGAAGCGTTGAAACGCAGGCGCGACTGAGGGAGCCCACGAAAACTCTCTTCCTGGGCCATGTCCTCGCCTCGGCTACACGCCTTAATCCTCCAGCAGGTCTGTCTATCTGCCGTGGGTTTCAGACATCCCTCCCGTCCTGCATAATCCTTCATGATTGCAGAAAGTCAGTGGGGAGAAAACCGCTTTAACTTCGGGTCAGCTGCTGGAACAGCCTTCGCCATCTCCTCTCCTCCAAATTGTCAATTCAGCTGCTATTTTCTTGAGCTTAGCATCCTTTTAAATGCAGGGACCAGGGAAGCTCTGCCTGACATTTCCAATTAATCTCCCGAGCCTATTAAATTTATGGTGTGATGGCGTTAAACATCCCTGCCTCTTTCCTCGCCAAATGCTTCTCAACGCGGCTGCGTCTCCTGCGAGGACTTTCTGCCTGGGTGGAGAGCCCTTTAGGCAGGGCACTTTTCCTACAGGGGAAGTTTTGGGATCATAGGCAAACAACCCCAAGGGTCATCTAGTCCAACCCCCTGACAGATTTTCTCTTGGTGGGCCGGGACAATCTGGCGAGGGCAAAGGCCACAGAATTTCTAGCGCCCCGGGGAGGCTCTCTGAGTCTTGTCTCGGCCATTTTATCTGCTCAGTCGTGTTTTCACATTTGACTTCGTCTGTATACACCCGAGGGCTTTATTCATTTAATTAAACACTTTTAATCCCATCTTTCCAATGGTTGCTTGGATTGACAGCAGCTCAGAGAAGCAAAATGTAGAGCAATAAATTGCGAGCCGAAAACAAGCTCTGAGGGTCTCCAGTAGCCTCTTGACTAAGACGGCCTTTTACCAACTGTGGCTGCACTGCCAGCTACACCTATCCTTGGACAGAGATAGGCTGAGCACAGAAAACTCAATACTTTATTCTAGCCATACCTTCTAGATGGCTCATGCAACATGTTGGCGACTAATATACACACAATAATTACCAAAATAATTATACATTCTTTATCACTCTTCTGAGAAAAATTCAAAGTCTTGTGCAAAGCCACAGAAACTTGCAAACCACCCAGCCTAAGATGAAATTATGACGTCTGGTTTCAATAGATTTTTCAAATACTTAACTCAGTCTTTTGTTTTCTTTATCTTTTTAGGTAAGTTCATAAAGATACAAACAAAAGGTAAGTTCGGTGTTGATCACAATACCGAGAGATGCAAGTGAAGATAAAGAAAACAAAAGATTGAGTTAAGTAGTTGAAAAATCTATTGAAATCAGGCATTCTAAGTTCATCTTAGACTGAGTACCTAGTTCGTAAGTTTCTGTGGCTTTGCACAAGTACAACTTCATTAACATCCATCTACAACTTCACTAGCATCTCTGGGTATTGTGAACAACACCGAACTTACCTTTTGTTGGTATGATAAAGAATGTATACCGTATTTTTCATCCCATAGGATGCTCCGTCCCATAGGACGCACCTAGTTTTTTGGGGGGGAAATAAAGGGAATTTTTTTTCCTTTATTTCCCTCCCAAAACCAGGTCGGGGAAACTGAACCAGGTCGAGGAACAGCGGGATGGCGGCGCTGCGCCTCCTTGCTGTTCCCCGAGCTTGTGGGGCTGGCCGATGTCTGTCCGGCGCGCGGGGCGCTCTGCTTCAGGGTGCCCCGCGCGCCGGGCAGCAGGCTGCTATCTGCAGCGTGGGGAGCCCTGCGGGACCTGTGGGGAGCCTAGGCTGCGGGTGTCTTCCCGAAGAGCCAGCCACTCTGCTTTCAGGGCGCCCGACGCTCTGGTAAGCAGGCTGCTATCCGCAGCCTAGACATCCCTGCGGGACCTCCCGCAGGGCTGCCTAGGCTGCGGATGTCTTCCTGAAGCCTGGAGAGCGAGAGGGGTCGGTGCGCACCGACCCCTCTCGCCCTCCAAGCTTCAGCGAAAGCCTGCATTCGCCCCATAGGATGCACCCAGATTTCCCCTTCATTTTTGGAGGGGAAAAAGTGCGTCCTATGGGGCGAAAAATACGGTAATTATTGGGTGTATATTAGTCGCCACCGTGTTGCGTGAGTCGTACTACTTCTATCTGCAGCACAGGTTGCATTTTTCTAGCATACCTTCTAGATGGGGCCATCAAGAGTCCTAGTCTGAAAGCTCAAGCTGTTACAAAATGCTGCAGTTAAAACTGTCGGCAGTGGAACCTGGGAGTGGGGCTATTCCCAGCATCTAACTCCAGAGCTTCGCAGCCTTGCACTGACTGCCCAGTGAAATGGATCAGTTGACAGGTAATGCAGAAAGCCTCTTGGAGAGTCCCTGGAGAGATGCTCCTACTCTGAGCAGGAATGGTTGGACTTGGACCTGGGAGACCAGGGTTCAAATCCTCACTCAGCCAACAAACCTCATTGGGCAACCTCGGGCCAGTTAGTGCCTCTCAGCTTAACCCACATTGCAGGGTTGTTGCAAGGATAAAAGGGGGTGTTGGAGAACCATGTGCGCCACCTTGATATCTTGGGAGGGAAAAGTGGCATGCTGGGAGGTCTGTCCCCCCCCCCCCCAATTAACCTCTGTCTCCAGGAGCCACCCCTGGGTCTCAGTTCTGGGCCCAGAAATCTCAGGATCTGGGATGTGCTTGACCTGGCCATCCCATAATCATACCACCATCACCACTGTCATTTAATGGTTGCAGGGAGTGGGAGACACCTCCAAAACTCTGAAGGGGGAGGGAGAATTTAGCATTCTCCAATATGCTGCTCAGCCTCAAATTAGTGCAATGGAAAGATCAGAAAGCCTATCTGCTTATTTTTAGCTGTGATTCCTACATTGCTGGGAGTTGGTCTAGATGATCCTTGGGGTCTCTTCTAACTCTACAATTCTTTGATTCTATGATCTAGGCATACAGATGAGCGTATGCAAATATTATGCAAATCTGTGTTATCTTTTGCTCTCTCTTTTATGGCCACCCTGTTGTACCTGGTTAAGGGCCCTGGGGGAACGTCTACAATCTCCCAGCGCTGGGAAATTGAAGGCTGCAGTATAACTATATACTGTCCTCTGAGGGTGGTGTTATATATATAATTTTATTAGTTTTACATAAAACTTGTACACCATACACATAACATTTCCACACATTAAAAAAGGAGGGTTCTTTCGAACCTAGAGCCTCCTCCCTTCCCTTCATGGGATCCAATTCTAAATTTTATTCCTGCATCTTTGACTGTAATCTATCTGTTATTCATAGTATCCAAAATCCATGTTACATTACAAGTGTCATTGTATTCCTGCCAATGATTTCAACTGTTTACAGTGGTGTCTCAAATATGTTAGAAAGTTGTTCCAGTCTCTTAAGAATACTTGATCTTCCTGGTTTCTGATCTTTCCTGTCAGTCTCGCCATTCCTGCATATTCCATCAGTTTCGTCATCCACTCTTCTCTGGTCGCTACTTCATCTTTCCATCTCTGGGCAAGAAGCATCCTTGCTGCCGTCGTTGCATACATAAACAGTCTTTTATTTTATTTTGGTAGTTCCACACCTATAAAGCCTCTGGTTTTTTGACCAAAGTGATCTTAAAACATTTTTTTCAGCTCATTGTATATCATTTCCCAGAAAGCTTTTACAGGACCACCACATATGATAAAACATACCCTCTTTCCTTTACATTTCCAGCACACATTTGAACTGGTTCTATACATTTTCTCAATTTTACTAGGTGTCAAATACCAACGGCACATCATTCTCATATAGTTTTCTTTCAATGAACAGCAAGCCATAAACATCAAATCCTCTTCCCATAACTTTTCCCATGAAGAAAACTGTAAATTACAACCCAAACTGGGGGTGGGGGTGTTTTCATCCCCAATTTTTGCATACGAAAACATGTAGGGACCGAAAAAGAAGGTAAGCAGCCGAGGGAAAAGAGGGGAAAGTAAAACCGAGTTGAAGAACGGAATGAAAACAGCCAAGCAGGATGCCAAATCACAATCATACTTCACTGAACATCATATGGTATTTAAATACCCAAACCATAATGAAGAATGAGAAGCTGGAGGGATCTGTTGATAATATATTCAAAGAAAAGGAAAACCAATCTGCATCAAAATTGCCAGGTTTAGCCTCTCTCCATGCAGCTCTGTGGCAACGACTCCACGTACTTCTGGCTTCCTGCATTTCCTTGTACTCTGTTCAAAAAGCAAAAAAAAAACAGATTGAGATTTAGGGATCTCTACTCGCCCCCACCATTGAAGAGGAGACGGGTGGGAATTGGAGCTGCAGGCAAGTCAAACTCTTGGCTATTGTCTGGGTGTGTTTGCTAGCAGATCTTGGCTCTGGGTGCAATTGTAATGTGGGGACCGCCCCCCCCCAAAGCAGCCCCAGAAAACCCTTTGCACTCACAGCTCTGGTGTTTTGTGCTATTGGCACACGCAGACACAGTTCTCTCTGGTTTGGGCCTGGCAGACTGGGGCCTCCTTTGCTACCTGGCCCTTCCCAGAGACAATTTTTGACAACTGTTAACAGACACGCAGGCCTGGACAGAGCCACAATCGCCTTTCTCCTGCGATTTGCATTCTTCGGAGAGGTTCCATCTGTTTCTTATATATGCGGTTTTTTAAAAAAACTGCAGTACGATCGCGTCTCACCCGGGAGCTCTGTCCCAAAAGTTCCTCATATATGCAAAAATGCGTGCTGTGTATTCAAACCGTCCCTAGGAAATGCCCCCTGTGAGGGCAGCCCTAGCCTTCTGGAGGTGGGGGGCCTTGCCCACCCCCCAAGTAAGACAGAAAGCTTAAAAGCTCTGTTTGTGCTGGGTTTTCCCAGTATGAAAAGAGGTTCTATGGCAGGGGTCAGCAAACTTTTTCAGCAGGGGGCTGGTCCACTGCACCTCAGACCTTGTGGGGGGCCGGACTATATTTTAAGGGGGGGAAATTTACCAATTCCTATGAACCACAAATAACCTGGAGATGCATTTTAAATAAAAGCACACATTCTACTCATGTAAAAACACGCTGACTCCCGGACAGTTTGCGGGCCGGATTTAGAAGGCGATTGGGCCGGATCCAGACCCCGGGCCTTAGTTTGCCTACCCATGTTCTAGGGTCTCTGCCTTACTTGCATTTAAGCTGCAGAATTTCAACCAGGCAGCCTTCAACCATGTATAGTTGAAATTGCACAGAGAGGCAATGGAGTTTGCCTCCAGGGGTGAAGCCAAACCACTGTGTTAGCAGCACTGAAGTGATATTCAGGGGCGCAAGCCTGGGCTGTGTGTCTGGAGCTCCTGGGCTGCGCATACAACAGGACACACACACACAGCCCAAGCCTCACTCATGTGGTCCAAAGGAAAGCAGAGCAAGATGTTGGGCACCAGCTTGGCTGCAGGAGTGGCCAGAAGGAGGCGCTGGGATGCAGGTGGCGCTGTGGTCTAAACCACTGGGCCTCTTGCGCTTGCTGATCAGAAGGTTGGCGGTTCAAAACCTGCACAACAGGGTGAGGTCCTGTTCCTCTGTCCCAGCTCCTGCTCACCTAGCAGTTTGAAAGCACACCAGTGCAAGTGGATAAATAAGTACCGCTGTGGTGAGAAGGTAAACAGCGTTTCTGTGCGCTCTGGCTTCCATCACAGTGTCCTGTTGCACCAGAAGTGGCTTAGTCCTGCTGACCACACAACCCGGAAAGCTGTCCCTGGACAAACGTCGACTCCCTCAGCCTGAAATTGAGGTGAGCGCCACAACCCCAGAGTCATGTTTGGCTGGACTTAACTATCCAGGGGTCCTTTACCTTCTGTTGTTGTTTAGTCGTTTAGTCGTGTCCGACTCTTCGTGACCCCCTGGACCAGAGCACGCCAAGCACTCCTGTCTTCCACCGCCTCCCGCAGTTTGGTCAGACTCATGTTTGTAGCTTCGAGAACTTGCCGTGGCGAAGGGGCTTGAATAACTCAGAGAAGCTAGGAGCTATGTCGTGCAGGGCCACCCAAGATGGACAGGTCATAGTGGAGAGTTTTGACCAAACATGATCCACCTGGAGGAGGAAGCGGCGAGCCACTCCAGTATCCCTGCCAAGAAAACTCCATGGACAAAGGCCTTTACCTTTTAGTTTATAATAACTGGCACCTTCAAAAGTGAATGGGAAAGAAATAGGAGTCGGCGGGCTTCTCCTTCCCTTTTTCATAGAATTTTAGAGTTTGAAGGGACCACAAGACTCCTCTAGTCCAATTCCCTACAATGCAGGAATCTTTTGCCCAATGTGGATCTCAAAACCACAACCCTGAAATTAAGAGCCTCCTGCTCTTCAGTGCTTTTGAAGTGGTGCCTTCAGCTCTGCAAGACTCAGGCTGCTGCCTCTTCCTGTCGCTCCCTTGCTATTTCCAAGGGCAGATTCTCAGCAACAGAGGTTTTCTGGGCTTTCTTTCATGGCATAGCACTTGGGGGTTTTTGCTGCTCCGAGATCTAAGGTCTCCGATCCTTCTTTATCCCTGCGTGGGAACGCTGTTGCCGGTTTTGCAGATTTATTTATTTTTTTTGCATGGCGGAGTCCTACGCCTTGCAAAATGCAAATGCGCCGAGTTAACGACTCTCGGAGGCCGAGTAAAGACCCTCCGCGACTCCTTCTTGCAGGCAGAAAGTTTGCTTGGCATGGCAGATCTTGGCTGAATAACCGATCTATGGTTGTGTTAAAAGGGGGCCCTGGAGAGAGATCAAAAACGGGGGGGAAGACATCATTTGCATGCTTGGGGCGCCTTCATGCATGGTGTGTGTGTGTGTGTGTGTTTGAAATGCACAGGGAAAGAAGAGCAAAGGTAGCAAGATAATCAGAAGCTGCCTGCTGGTGTAATGGGGTTGATGAATATGGATGCCACCCTGACAGAGATGGGGAATCTGGATGGGAAATTAAGATTCTAAACTGTACCGCCGCCTTGCTCAACCGTCACAATTAGGGGCATAACTAGCCCCATGCGAAGCGAGATGCTGAGAGGAGCCAGTCTTATTGGTCTGGAAAACGGGCGCAGCAAAGAGTTTGTCGTCTGCTCTGTCGCGGTGTCAGGCCTGGTGTGTGGTGGGATGTGGTTCACCGAACTCGGCCAAACCGGGGCACTTACTTTCTCCCTGGGCTTGAAATAAAACTGCCAGTAGACTAGACAACCCTCGCGGTCCCTTCCAGCCCTACAATTCTATGGTTCTATGATCATGCCATGAAACAAATCTAGGGTGCAACCACGTTTGGAGTGCTGAGTACAGGCCTCCTCAAAAAGGATATTGAAGAGTTGGGAGAAGTTCAGAGAAGTGCAGCTGACATGATTTTGAGGGGATGGAGAGACTCCCCTATGAGAAAAGGTGGCAGAGTCTGGGACTTTTTAGTTTAGCGGAAAGGCGAGGAACAGGTGATATGGTAGAATTTTATACAATTATGCACAGCGTGGAGAAAGCAGCTAGAGACATTTTCCTCCCTCTCTCATAAATACAACCCAGGTGGTTTGTTGTTCAGTTGTTTAGTCATGTCCGACTCTTCGTGACCCCATGGCCAGAGCACGCCAGGCACTTCTGTCCTCCACTGCCTCCCGCAGTTTGGTCAAACTCATGCTGGTAGCTTTGAGAACACTGTCCAACCATCTCGTCCTCTGTCGCCCCCTTCTCCTTGTGCCCTCCATCTTTCCCAACATCAGGGTCTTTTCCAGGGAGTCTTCTCTTCTCAGGAGGTGGCCAAAGTCTTGGAGCCTCAGCTTCAGGATCTGTCCTTCCAGTGAGCATTCAGGGCTGATTTCCTTAAGAATGCATAGGTTTGATCTTCTTGCAGTCCATGGGACTCTCAAGAGTCTCCTCCAGCACCAGAATTCAAAAGCATCAATTCTTTGGCGTTCAGCCTTCTTTATGGTCCAGCTCTCACTTCCATACATCACTACTGGGAAAACCATAACTTTAACTATATGGGCCTTTGTTGACAAAGTGATGTCTCTGCTTTTTAAGATGCTTTCTTAACCCAGGTGGTTAAGAAAGCCCAACAGAGACTCCATCTCCTCAGAGTATTGTGGAAGAATGACGGCAATGAACATTTGATGATCTCCTTCTACCGGTCCACAGTAGAAAGTGTCCTTTCATACTGCATCACGGTGTGGTACGCTGGTTTGACATCATCTGCTAGGAAGTGCCTACAGAGAGTGTCAAATACAGCACAAGATATTATGGGCTGTCACGTGAATCTGCTGGATGAAATAGCAGAAGAACATCACCTCAGGAGAGTGAGGAAAATTCTCAGGGACGATTCACCCCCTGGCCGGCACTTTCTTGATCTCCTGCCCTCAGGCAGAAGATATAGAAGCATGATTAGTGGCACCAACAGGGTAAAGAACAGCTTCTATCCGTAGGCTGAATGAAAAGATAACAACAGGGCAACTGACTTTCAGGTTTGGTGGGTGGGTGTCAGTAAACGAGGGGAATTAAGACTAAGAGAGCTGAGTGGGGGGTCTCGTGTAATCTCACTGCATACAAGTTGTACAAGTGACAATAAAGTATTTCAATTTCAATAACACCTTCTTCACACAACACAGTTAAACTGTGGAACTCTCTGCCACAGGAGGGATGGCCACCAACTAGGATAGCCTTAAAAGAGGATTAGATGAATTCATGGAGGAAGAGAGGGCTATGGATGACCACTAGCCAGAATGGCTCTGCTCTGCCCTCCCAGTTCGAGGCAGCAGTGCTTCTGAATCCCAGTTGCTACTGGTTTCCCACAGGCACCTGGCTGACCACTGTGAGAACAGGGCGCCAGACGAGGTGGGCTACTGGCCTGATCCAGCAGGCTCTTCTTATGTTCTTAAGATAGATACCTCTCGAAAACCACCTTTGGTGGTTGCAAAATAAGCCTGCGTATCACAAGCACTGATGGCTGTCAGTGGGTTGTGGCTGCTCCCTGCTGGACCCATCGCCCCAGCTCAGCTGAGATGGGAGCTCAGAGGAATTGTTTGGGTGGATGGCATCGTTGTAAACAAAAACCTGCCCTTTTTCCCTTATTGGGTATCCAAGAGCCCATAAAGAGTCCTTATGTAGGTTCCCTATCGGTAGGAGAAAACAACAGAGGCCAGGCAGAGAATATTGAGAAGCAAAGCAGCTCGTAAGCCTGATCTTTATTGATCTGTTGCAACAGGGTCCTCACTTATGCAGGAGGGAGGAGGAACCCAGAACAATGGTGTGCAAACCCTTAAATAGACTTTTGAAGTTGCCGCCCTGTAGATCAAGACCACCCCCAGAAACATCATACATACATCACAGAAAGGGCGGTCTACAGCAGAAATCTGAGTGCTTTGTTTCCCTCCTGTCTGCCAGGTTACCTGTTTAATGGTCACGTGATTGGATTGCGTGGGGAGCCTGGCCAGTCTTTTGTAATGATAAATACTTAGTTCCTGAGCCAGGTCAGGCTCACACCCTATTCATATCTTAAATGTGCCCTTGTGAGGATTTGTGAGGAAAGAGACATTGGAGAGGTTTCCCACTTTGACCTTGCAGAGAAATAATTGAGGTCAGTTTGGGAATCAAAAATGGTTTCAGGTCGGTCTTCCTGTGCTGATCTAAGTACGTGCTTGGTTGGTACATTTATGAACATTTAACATATATCTAAGACCTCAAAATTCCTATCACAGCATGTAGCCAGCAGAGAACACAGAGGCCCCAAATCTGCAGCTGGCTGGCAAGCAGCAACTTTGGTAGGGCCAGCGGCCGTAGGAACACATTTCAGGAACTGAGGTTGCTGTAAAGACTAATATATGAGATAGACTCATGACATGCAAAGCGAGATACGTCAAGCCTTTATTTGTTATAATTGTGATGATTATGGTGTACAGCTGATATTCTATTTTTTCGAGTTTCACCTGCAGGGCAGTAGACAACTGTTGTTGTTGATCATCATCATCTTGGAAACTAGAAAACCTAGACAGGTAGATGTTCCCTACTTCCTAAGGAAATCCCCTCTTGTTAAAAAAAGATGACATTTTTATACCTATACAAAAGTCAGTGTTAGACTACTCCATGGTATGCTGTGTGGGGCTGCCTTTTTACGACATGAAGAATGTGGCTCTCGCGCCAAAGGAACTGGCTGTTAGGAACATAAAGAGAGCCCGCAGGATCAGGCCCATGGCCCACCTAGTCCAGCATCCTGTTCTCCCAGTGGCGGAACAGTGGCCTCTGTGCGAGAGGGCCGGGCGGTTCCTTTGGGTCAGTGGCTCTTCCGGGGGCCAAGTGCGAATCCTCCGCAAGGGGCCTCTCCTTGCAGAGCCAGCAGCAGCCCACCCAGGAGGCCGAGGGAGGGACTGTCTCTTGCGGACTGTGCTCTCCTGCAGGGGGGAAAGGCGATCCCCTCCTTCCTGGTAACATGAGTGCCAGGAAACATCCTTATCAGATCGGCACCCGGTGTGGCTCTCCGCTCCGCATCACCTTGTGACATTCGGATAACACTTTTGGTAATTGATGTCTTAATCGAGCTTGTAATGGGATGCAACTCTGCTCAGCTTCCGCAGGAGGCTTCTAGAATGCTCAGTGAAAACCGGAGGCCTTGTTAATTAATTAATTAAGCCTCTGTCCTGTAGTGCAGGGATCACAACTAAAGCATGGGTAGGCAAACTAAGGCCTGGGGGACAGGTCCAGCCCAATCGCCTTCTCAGTCCGGCCCGCGGACGGTCCGGGAATCAGCGTGTTTTTACACGAGCAGAATGTTTCCTTTTATTTAAAATGCATCTCTGGGTTCTTTGTGGGGCATAGGAATTTGTTCATTTTTCTTTTCTTTTCAAAATATAGTCCAGCCCCCCACAAGGTCTGAGGGAAAGTGGACCGGCCCCCTGTTGAAAAAGACCCCTGCAACTGAAGCATCCATGACAGAAGGGTTATTGCTGTTTGTTTATTTATTTTTAAGTATTCTAAATTATTATCATTATTTAAACCTGTCTCCCAGCTCTCCTCCAAGGAACTCAAAAGCGGCTTGCCCAGTCCTCCTCCTTCCCATTTTGTACTCACAACAGCCCTGTGAGGTAGGTCAGGCTGAGAGGCAGGGACTGCCGCCCCCCCGGTCACCCCATCAGCTTCGTGGGAATCTGAACCCTGGCCTTCCAGGTCCTAGTCTGACACTCTGAGCACTGCCCCACACTGGCACTCTTTATCTTCCCAACGACCCTGTGAGGTAGGAGAGGGAAAGAGAGAGAGAGAGAGAGACTAGCCCAAGGTTCATCAGTGAGTTTGAACCAGGGTTTCCCAAGTCCTTGCTTCACTAGGCTACCTCTGTTAGCAGTGTAGGAAAGAGCTCAGCTTGGATCAAGACGGAATCGAGGTATCAAATATACCTTTGTATGGCAACAGTTTTCGAATTACTGTACAGTGGTACCTTGGCACTCAAACAACTTGGAACCTGAACACTGCAAACCCAGAAGTAAGTGTTCCGGTTTGCAAACCATTTTGAGTGCCACACTTCCAATTTGAGCGTTACGCTGAGGTTTGTCTGTTTTTGCTATTTATTTTGCGTTTTTGTTTTGCAACTTTTTTTGTTTTGTTTTTGTGACTGTGTGGAACCCAGTTCAGCTACTGATTGATTGTGCGACTGCAGTACATTATTTATTGCTTTCATTTTATGGATCAATGGTCTCGTTAGATAGTAAAATTCATGTTCAATTGCAGTTTTAGGGGTTGTTTTTAAATATCTGGCACGGATTAATCCGTTTTGCATTACTTTCTATGGGAAAGCGGGCCTTGGTTTTGGAACGTTTTGGTTTTGGAATGGACCTCTGGAACCAATTAAGTCTGAGAACCAAGGTAGCACTGTATGTCCATTTTTTCTTGTACGGAATAATTCAGCCTGTTTTCAAGACCAGCAAATGAAAAGTCAGGTGCTTTGCCCCAGTATGGCTATGAGGAAGAGACCGGAAGCATCTATTTCTGCTTTTCAACTAACCAGAAATTCATCTGTCATCCAAATGTGCAAACAGGTTTGTGGCTTGTTCAGAGGCTTAGGCAGGGCCTCATATCACAGACAAGGGCTTCATTTTCACAAACAGGTCAGACAGAGCACAGAAGACACATCATATGTGGATTTCTGGAGAGGAAAAATGGCGGGCGCCATGGCAGCAAGCAGCTCCTGAAGCCAGCCAGAGCCAAATGAGCTACCAGGCTGGCTCCGGGCTGCTGAGGCTGCCACTGCCACATTTCCCGGGAACAGATTTGCAAATCTGGGGATATTCCGGGGACGGAATTTGTCCAGGGACAGATTTGCAAATCCGGGGACTGTCCCCGGGAACCGGGAACGTCTGGTAACCCTAGCTTAAAACCCTCCAAGGAGGTCCACCACCTTCCAAGGGAGCCCATTGCAAACAGGTCACTAGCAACAAGGTGTTGGTTTTTTAATTGCTAGGTTTTTGCACTGGAAGGCCAACTCAAAATTTAAAAGGGACATTTTGATACCAGGGACATTCCGCACTGTGTGAACCCCACCAATTCTCCAAGAAATGCTCAACTGCAAGCTGTATCTTCCCCCACCCCTCCAGGCTGCACAAACAAGGACAGGATCTTTTGCTGTTGTGGTGGTGAACGATTAAACCGAAGTGTTCCCAGTGTTCCCCCTGGCCTGGTCCTGGGGTCTCCCAGTCTGCTCGGCAGTGTCAGGAGGGGCACCGCAGCCCAAAGGACAATTTAATACATGTTTTTGTTTGCGTTTTGCAAATGGAAAACCGTACCACAGAGCTATCAAAATTCCTTCTCACAATTCCCCAGGCTTTCGTTTGCGAAAGAAGCAGGCAGCCCAGTCGCTTCCTCTGTCCCCCCCCCCCTCTGGAGTTTTAAAGTCTGCTCCATTTCATGGCCCGCCTCCCCAAGGGCCCTTTCCTTTGGATATCGTTTCCTCTTCTTTTGCCTTCTGGAAAATGTTTTGCTGGAAATGTCACTAGTGCAGATCCACCATTCTTCAGTCCCAGGACTGGCACCAACAGTCAGGGGTTCCTTGGTGATGACACAAGTCTTGTAGGGGGCCGGACCAAGTGACCCTTTGGGGCCCAGGTAGGCAATCGTGGGGTGCTCCAAGGACTCCCTTTTACACTTCCAACCTGCTTGTCCACCAGCCTTTGTCAATTTTGCATTTGCTGATTCAGGTATATGCATGGGTGCAAATCTGCTAATTTGTTGTTGTTCTTTAGTCGTTTAGTCGTGTCCGCCTCTTCGTGACCCCATGGACCAGAGCATGCCAGGCACTCCTGCCTTCCACTGCCTCCCGCAGTTTGGTCAAACTCATGCTGATAGCTTTGAGAACACCATCCAACCATCTCGTCCTCTGTCGTCCCCTTCTCCTTGTGCCCTCCATCTTTCCCAACATCAAGGTCTTTTCCAGGGAGTCTTCTCTTCTCATGAGGTGGCCAAAATATTGGAGCCTCAGCTTCACGATCTGTCCTTCCAGTGAGCACTTAGGGCTGATTTCCTTCAGAATGGAGAGGTTGGATCTTCTTGCAGTCCATGGGACTCTCAAGAGTCTCCTCCAGCACCAGAATTCAAAAGCATCAATTCTTCGGCGATCAGCCTCCTTTATGGTCCAGCTCTCACTTCCATACATCACTACTGGGAAAACCATAGCTTTTACTATACGGACCTTTGTTGGCAAGGTGATGTCTCTACTTTTTAAGATGCTGTCTAGGTTTGTCATTGCTTTTCTCCCAAGAAGCAGGCGTCTTTTAATTTTGTGACTGCTGTCACCATCTGCAGTGATCATGGAGCCCAAGAAAGTAAAATCTGCTAATAACTGCCTCTAAAATTTAGGCAGAACTGCAGTACGTCTCACCATGGCAAGGAAAGCTGTGACCAGGTGACCTGCTCAGTCTCCTGCCTATTGCTGATGGGCACCTTCAAGGGGCCTCCCTAAACAGAGGGTGTCTTTGGACAGAGGCAGTGGCATAGCGTGGGTTGCTATCACCCGGGGCCACGTGGATGGGGAGTGGGAGGGAGGCAAACGGATGGAGTATGCATACTCATTAAGCTGCCTAATGGCATCTGCATCACCCAGGAGATCGCAATCATTCCATTGTCTGGAGAGGTCACTTCCTGGTTCACTGGAGAAGACGTTTTTCAAAAAGAGCCCAGGCACGGAAGCGCACAGCTGTATTGAAGCAACACTGGATGATGAATTTTTGCACCCAGGGCACCATCCCTGAAGTGTTAGGTGGGTTCCCACAAGGCAAGACGTAGTGATAACAGCAAGAACCTTCAGTGAACTACATAGCTGGGAAACAGGGGCAAAGCAACTGCTTATATTCCTGAAAGCCTGGGCCACTCCCACTCCCAACGTGATTGGCTGTCTAAACTTCCAAGCTGCGAATCACAACTCAGAGTTCAAGAGCCAATGGCAGAGGCCCAAATCCTGATTCTGTGATTCGACATCGTGTATCAAAGCAGGACACAGGAGCTCAGAATCCCTAGTTCCTTAGACTAAGGAAGAGAGGGACACTCCGGTATCAAATCAGAAACCGGTACTGCTTCTGCAAATCCAGGACGGTCCCTGGAAAACGTTTTTATATGCAATGACGGCAGCAAGAATATTATTGGCACAAAAATGGAAGCAAGAAGAATTACCGCCGAAAGAAGAATGGAGGATGAAATGGATGGACTATGCAGAACTGGATAAATTAACAGGAAGGATTCGAAACCTGCAGGACCAGAGATTCTTAGAAGACTGGAGTAAATATACGAACTATTTGAAAAGCAATTGTAATGAACAGATTACGCTAGTAGGATTGCAAGAAGTTTTGTAAGGAGGACTATCTGAAATATTGCAAGAAAGACTATGAGGAGAATTATTAGTTAATGATAATTAAGAGTGATAGAGAAATTAAGAAATGCAGAATAAGTGATAAAGAACAAAAAATCATCAGAGGTGTCGACAGAAGTCTAAAACATTGTAGAAGATAAGAAGTTATGTTGTATGATTGCTGGAAATTATATGTTTTAAAAACCAATAAAAATGTATATATATATATATAAAAAGGAAAACGGGGACGCTTGGAGGGTCTGGTCAATTCTGTACCTTTTGCCAATGCAGCCACCCGGTAGAAGGAAGGCAGCAGAAGGGATCTCGCAATCACACTGCTTTCGAAACCAAAAAATGCTCAGGATTTGGGGGCACCCCGTGGCCGCACCTGTCCAGAATGAGCCAAGTGGGCTCCCGCATACAAAAAGTGCGCCCGCGGTTCCACAAATGCGAGTTCCGGCAAGCTGCCTGCCGCACTGGAACGAGGCTTCAATCCTCATTAAAAACTCATCAGCAGATTCTCAGCTGGCCTGCTTCATTTTGTTTCAACATCCCTTCAGAACAAAACCCTGCTTTTCCCATTCAAAGCGCTCCGCCTTTCTGCAAATTTCACATTCCCTGGGAAGTTGGCATCCGAGGCGCTGCCGCAATAGATTTTATACACACACATATATATGCCTGTGTACATTTAAAGCAGGGCCCATAGAATAGCGTGTATTTATACTTCAAAACAGCTTGTTTGTATAATTGCCCATTTCCTTCCCCCACCCCCTTTTATTACAATGGCTAATTAGTCGGTTTCTTGCTTGGTACCCTGTAAACAAAAAACTGTTTTTGTCGCCAATTTGCAAAGCACTTTTGCAGAAGCCTCCAGAACACTCAGGCCTGTTTGATGCATTTTGACATTAATTTGATAATAGCGGCTTAGCAAGAAACCCGGTCTCCATGCCTATAAATGCACTGCTTTCAGCACTTCCTTTTATCTGCACTGTGAAATAACGCGACACCCCCACCCCACCCCACCCCACAGTAATAACAAGCACCCAGGTCCTTTTTTCATAAATGCCCTGCATGTCCTCTTTTCAAAGCATTTGTTCAGCAGGTGGGGTTTTTTTGTTTTGTTTTGTTCTGTTTTTAAAGGATTTTTTTAAGCATAGCTTTTCTTTATTTATTTTATCTGACAGTAAAAAGCCATTCAACAGTGGGAATGGTCTCCCTCAGGAGATGGTGGACTCTCCTTCGTTTTAAGCAGAGGTTGGACGGCCATCTGTCAAGGATGATCTAGTTGAGATTCCTGCGTTGCAGGGGGTTGGACTAGAGTACCCCAGGGGGTAACAACTTCTTCTTCCTCCTCCTCCTCCTCATCTTCTTCTTCTTCTTCTTCTTCTTTGGTGATCCCTCGTAGCCGAGTATGATCGTCTTCCATGAACACGGTTTTAACAATGAGTCTGTAAGTTTCTGTGGAGGCCAATTCTGGATCCACATGTCCTTCCACGGTGGGGACATTGGTTTCTGGGCGGGAGTTGATCACGGTGTGGATGTGCCAAGCGTGCCTTCCTCTTAGCATGTTTCTCCCTTGCGTCCTGAGTTCGAGTGTCTTCAAAGTCCATGACGCCTTTGGTAAAGGCTGTTCTCCAACTGGAGCGCTCGCAGGACAGTGTTTCCCAATTGTTGGTGTTTATACTACATTTTTTAAAAAATTGCCTTGAGACAGTCTTTAAGCCTCTTTTGTTGACCACCAGCATTACACTTTCCATTTTTAAGTTTAGGAATAGAGTAGTTGCTTTGGAAGATGATCATCTGGCATCTGCACAACATGACCAGTCCAACAAAGTTGACATTGACGAATAATTGCTTCAACACTGGTGAACTTTGCTTCTTCCATTACACTGGCATTAGTTTGCCTATCTTCCCAAGTGATGTGTAAAATTTTTTGGAGACACCGTTGCTGGAATCTTTCAAGGAGTTGGAGATGGCGTTTATAAGTGGTCCATGTTTCACCATCAGACAGTAAGGTTGGTAGTACAATAGCTTTGTAAGCAAGCATTTTGGTTTCCCTGTGAGTGTCCCGGTCCTCAAACACTCTGCACTTCAATCTGGAGAAAGCCGCACTTGCAGAGCTCAGGCGATGCTGGATTTCAGCATAAGTGTCGGCCCTTGTGGAAAGATAACTGCCCAGTTAGGAGAAGTGATCGACATTTTCCAACGTTACACCATTGAGTTGGATTTGTGGTGCTGCAGAGGGGTTATTTTGTACTTGTTGGTGCAGCACTTTGGTTTTTTTGGATGTTGAGTGACAGGCCAAGCTTTTTGTAAGCTTCTGCAAAGATATTTAGGATGGTTTGGAGGTCATCCTCTGAGCATGCACACACTACGCTATGGTTTTATGAAGGTGTGAAGGCAATGTTAAGGGACGATGGCAATGACGGAGATAGTTTGAAGCTTGCATAGATTTGCTCAAAGGTGAGTGATGAGCGAGCGATAACAGGATACGAGTGCCCATGCCCTTTGCCCATGCATCTCCTGGTCCAACCCCCTCCATTTTCTCCCAAATATTTCATTATTAAACCATCTACCAGCTCCCTCTCCTTTGCTCACACAAGCAGTAAATGTCAATTCGATGACATTTAACTTTTAAGTCATTTTGGTTTTTAAACAAAGATATTATTCCAAAGTTGCCACGCAGGCCTAGAACCATGTTCCGCTGGGTAACAAATTGAACTATGCCAGGTTAGTGGAAAAGGAGGGGTTGCTTGTTTTGTTCGACTCTCAGACCCAGCTTGTCACTTTGACCATGGATATTAAGTCCCAGAGTGGTAAGATCTAGATCTCAAACAGGTCTGAACCATCTTCATTTATCTACACCAGCGAGACTTGAATGGGGGGCACGTTCTGCGTCACACAGCAATTGCTGGAATGCTTGGGTGAGTTTGAAATGAGTTTTTGAGCTCATGATTTTTGCCATATCCTACATTTCCGACATGGGCTGCCATATGTCCAGATTTCCGCCCGGACGCTGTTCACGAGGATCGAATAGTGG
This sequence comes from Podarcis filfolensis, assembly GCF_964270895.1. Classification (NCBI taxonomy): domain Eukaryota; kingdom Metazoa; phylum Chordata; class Lepidosauria; order Squamata; family Lacertidae; genus Podarcis; species Podarcis filfolensis. Next base: position 51,222,328 of record NC_139616.1, read on the forward strand.
CTTTGTCAAGGAAATTCCGGACACAAGGCAACCCTACACAGGAGTAGGCCTTGGAGATGGAGGTTAATTGGGAGGAGGAGGAGGAACCCTACACAGGAGTAGGCCTTGGAGATGGAGGTTAATTGGGAGGAGGAGGAGGAGGAGGAGAATTTACCGTATTTTTCGCTCTATAGGACGCACTTTTTCCCCTCCAAAAATGAAGGGGAAATGTGTGTGCGTCCTATAGAGCGAATGCAGGCTTTCGCTGAAGCCTGCAGAGTGAGAGGGGAGAGCCCCAGCACCAGCCCCACAAGGTCAGGGGACAGAGGGAGGCGGAACGCCGCCATCCCGCTGTCTCCCGAAGTGGTTTGGAGGCTGACGGCGGGGAGACCCCGCCGCCAGCCCCGCAAGCTCTGGGGACAGTGGGGAGGCGCAGCGCGTCTCCCGGCTGTCCCCGGACCTGGTCTGAGGGCGGGCAGCAGGGAGAAGAGCACTTCTCCCCGCTGCCTGCCCCGCAAGCTCCGGGGACAGCGGGGAGGCGCAGCGCGTCTCCCCGCTGTCCCCGGACCTGATCTCAAGGCGGGCGGCGGGGCGAAGGGCGCTTCTGCCCGCTGCCTGCCTCGCAAGCTCCGGGGACAGCTGGGAGGCGCAGCGCGTCTTCCCGCTGTCCCCGGACCTGGTCCGAAGGCGGGCTGCGAGGAGAAGAGCGCTTCTCCCCGCTGCCGGCACCACAAGCGCCTGGGGGGGAAATAAATTTTTTTTCCTTTATTTCCCCCCCAAAAAACTTGATGCGTCCTATGGGCCGGTGCGTCCTATGGAGCGAAATATATGGTATTTATACCCTGCCCATCTGGCTGGGTTTCCCTAGCCACTTTGGGTGGCTTCCTGAAAAATATTAAAATACAATAGCCCTTCAGATATTAAAAGCTTCCCTAAACAGGGCTGCCTTCAGATGTCTCCTAAAAGTCTGGTAGTTGTTGATTTCCTTGACATCTGATGGGAGGGTGTTCCACAGGGGGGGTGCCACCACCGAAAAGGCCCTCTGCCTGGTTCCCTGTAACTTGGCTTCTCGCAGGGAGGGAACCACCAGGAGGCCCTCGGAGCTGGACCTCAGTGTTCGGACTGAACGATGGGGGTGGAGACGCTCCTTCAGGTATACAGGACCGAGGCCGTTTAGGGCTTTAAAGGTCAGCACCAACACTTTGAATTGTGCTCAGAAACTTCCAGGGAGCCAATGTAGGTTTTTCAGGACTGGTGTTATGTGGTCTCGGCAGCTGCTCCCAGTCCCCAGTCTAGCTGCCGCATTCTGGATTAGTTGTAGTTTCCGGGTCACCCTCAAAGGTAGCCCCACATAGAGCGCATGGCAGTAGTCCAAGTGGGAGATAACCAGAGCATGCACCACTCTGGCGAAGGAAGAAGGGAGCGGAGGAGGGCAGACCCTCTGCTGGTTGTATATGCTATAATTTGCAGCCAGGGCTGAAGCTTGCAAGCTGCCTGCACAGTGTTCCATACATATATAACAAATTTTAGCTACTAAAAAGTGAAAGGGGGGAAAGGAAGCCCTCCCTGCGCAGACCAGCTATCCCTTTCACTACTTTTGTAAAAATCCACAGTTTTTATCAAATACTCCCATTTATGAGCATTATGGCTTACAAATTTAATAAAATTGCTTCCTACACACTCACACACAGTTTTTAAATCTCTCACAGCAGTTTTTAAAGTTTTCACAAGGAATTTTTTTTTTAAAAGGACACATTTATCCCACAGCCACGGGCAAGAACTGAGCGCAGCTTTTACTTCAAAGGGAGCACATAGGGTGGAGGAGAACTTCACAAATACATAAAGAAAGCAAAAAAAACCCCCAAACCCCAATGTCCTAATGGTGTTTTTTTTGTGCTCTATGTTCCTTAATTGTCAAATGGCTAATTAGCAATGCCCAATTTAACATTCTCAGTGTGTAGAGATGGGAGTTCAGGAGCCCCCCCTTCCCCTCCCTTTTTAAGGCAAAAAAAGGGGATTAACTAAAATAAATAATTTAAGACAAAGGCATGCCGGCTTCTGCAGAATTAGCATAAAAACGCTACACTCGTGAGCATTTTGAAAGCTAAAAGAGAAAAGCGGGAGGAGGGAGGACACACAGCAATTAAACTGAAATCCCTCTGCCTGCCTTCAGATCTAGCCATACGGAATATTTTCATGGGGCTTAAATGTGACTTTGGAAGGAGACGCACTGCAAATCTTTCTCTCTCTCTTTGGTTAGGGAACATCAGAAGCAAACACGGACACCTCTGCTCTATCTCTTCAAGGCCGGCTCTGCCGTTAGGCAGGAGGAGGAAGCTGGCTCAGCCAGCTAAATACTGGAGATTCTTTCCTTTAAAATATAAAGTGATATTGAAAATGACGAGGATAGTAATAAATTCATGGGAAACAAATGGGCATCTAGACATTTTGTTTCGGCAACCATAACCTTGGTTTAAGGTGCCTTTTGGTGGTTAGCTGAGAGATTTGAGTTTCTACCCCTGGGTCAAGGCTGCTGGGAAAAAAATACCCATCCCTAACCCTCTTTTTTGGGATGTGGGTGGCGCTGTGGGTTAAACCACAGAGGCTAGGACTTGCTGATCAGAAGGTCGGCGGTTCAAATCCCCGTGATGGGGTGAGCTCCCGTTGCTCGGTCCCAGCTCCTGCCAACCTAGCAGTTCGAAAGCACGTCAAAGTGCAAGTAGATAAATAGGTACCACTTCGGCGGGAAGGTAAATGGCATTTCCGTGCGGTGCTCGGGTTCACCAGAAGCGGCTTAGTCCTGCTGGCCACATGACCTGGAAGCTGTACGCCGGCTCCCTCGGCCAATAAAGCGAGATGAGGGCCGCAACCCCAGAGTCGGCCACAACTGGACCTAATGGTCAGGGGGGTCCCTTTACCTTTTTAACCCTCTTTTAGCTCAAACGGCAAATGTCGGGGTCTCCCCTTATTGCCAGACGACCAGCCTATCCTACCCCACCCCCCGCTACTAACCAGCGACAGCAGCGAGGACTTTGCTTGTCCTTTTAGAAACCCTTATTAATTTGAGCCATGGGGGTCGCTGCTGGGAGGGAGGGCAAGGAAACCTTCGGAAGAGAGCTAGTTGCTTTGCTAAAAAGAGGAGGGTGAAGCAGGATGGAAAACGTGCTAGGGAATAGGCTGCCTGCGGAATTCGCAGGCAAAATGGTTTTCATTAGCTTTATGGGCACCTGCCTCTCCCCTCCCCCCCCCATGTCTGCCTCTGGCCCTCTCTGCCCCCTAAAAAATTGAAGAGGGCCCAAGGCAGCCTCCCTCGGCTATTAATCACAGCCCCTTCTCCCACATCCTGTCCGGTTTCTATGGAAATGAGGCTTTTGCCGGAGAGCCGGTGGGGTGCGCCTACGGCATCCAATTGAGCATCTTGTGGACCTCGCGATGGAGGGCAGCTTCCCCAGGAGGCGCCAAGAATATTGCTCCTTTGACAGGCTTCAGGGAGGGGTGGAAAGGTGTCGGCGGGCAGCGGCCCCGAGCTGTGGAGGGGAGCGATGAATATGTATCGGTGAGGGTTGGCAAGGCGAACCTCTGCCCTCCCTCCAGAGCTCAGCACCAGTGAGCCCACGACTTTTATGACAAGACCTCCTCAGGGCCGAGAAGAGCCCTGGAAACTGGCCAGAGGCAGAAGGGGGGCCAGTGGCTCTGAAGCAGAGGCAAGGCTACCGGTCACTGTCCCGGTCATGGCTGCTGCAGTGCTTCTGAGTAGCAGGCACTGGGAACCACAGAAGGGGGAAAGGGCTCTTGCGCGCGAATCCTTCTTGCGAGTTTCCCATCATGGGCATCTGGCTGGACATCTATGAGAACAGGATCCTGGGCTGCTGGCTTGATCCAGAGGGATCCAGTGAGGAGATTCGGATTAAACATCAGGAAGATCTTTGGGTTAGTGTCGTATCTTAGATCTCCAACGCTTTGGCTCCCGAACAAATCGGCTCCCAAACGATCATAACCCGGAAGTGGCTGTTCCGGTTTCCGGAAGCCGAACGTCCAGCGCGCCTTCCGATTGGCTGCAGGAGCTTCCCGCAGCCAATCAGAAGTCACACTTTGGTTTCCGAACATTTTGGAAGTCGAATGGACTTCTGGAACGGATTATTATTATCTGGGGCGAGAGGGTCACTGGTCCTCCATTCCACCTCTGGAAGGCTATGGCCTCCCACCCAAACGACCTGGAACATCCTCAGGGACCTCATGGAAACGGCTCCTTCCTGCTCCCAGGTCCTGTGATAAGGCTGTTCTGGTCACCCTGGGTTTGCTCCTGGTGGGCTGGGCTGGGCTGGGGGTTCAGGCCCTTAAAACTGCCAGAAGCAGTGAAGAGCTCCCTGGCTTTGTGTGTAGAAGGGATCAGGCCCTGGGTGGAGCAAGGCGGTCGTGGGCCTGACCTCACTGGGGCCAGGCCTCTCTTGCAAGGGCTGGGCACTCCACACGCAAGAACGCCGCTTACAGATTTCAGACACTGAGTGGTCCAGAAACCCTTTCAAACAAACCGAACAGGCAAAAGGTAGCCTGGGGCTGCCCCGTGCTCTGGGGGTGGATGTTCAAAGGGATTGTGGGAGAGGTGGATGGAGAATTCAATGAGAATGCACTCAACGCTCATTAGACTGGGGTTTTTTTTGGGGGGGGGACTCTTAGGTTCCCACCCCTGAGCCATTCCTTTCTCTTCCAAAAGGTGATGCTAAAAGCAGTTCCATGTATTAAATATGAACTCATTCAAGCCGTCCGCAGGGAGCATGTGAAGCCGCTGAGCGTCGGCAGATGAAGGGGAGGAGGTCACAGAATTGTAAAGTTGAGTGGGACCCCCAGCGGTCATCTAGTCCAGCCCCCTGCAATGCAGGAATTGCAACAAATGCTTCTCTGACAGATGGCCACCCAACCTCTGTATAGAAACCTCCAGAGTTGCTCTGGGCTGAAATGAAACCTGGAAGGAAAGGAGAGAGAGGGTCCAGGGACACACCTCCCTGCCTCTCTGCCTGGCACCCCATCAAACATATGGAGCTCCGTTTAACAGCCCTTTGCCCACCCCCACCCCCGTCAGTTGGGGACCATTAAGGTGGGTTTCTTTTCCCAACATAAACGCTGCCGAATATAAATTGTAATTAACACCAATGCCAAAATGGCACTTAGAGAGAAAATAAGCACATTATTAACATCTGCTGCATCCTGCCTGCAGCGGCAGTGGCGGCAGCAACAACAACTCAAATCCAGCTTCGCGTTAGGAGGATTTGTGGCCGGGACTTGGGTTGCGGAGCCAGAGAGCAGTGTGGCGTAATGGCCAGAGCTTCGGACTCAGGCCTGGGAGGAGACCAGGGTTCGAATCCCCACTTAACCGCAGAGAAACCTTTCTTCCCTGCATAGGGCTGCAGTTCCAGATTCCACCCGCCGTGAAGAGGGACTGGTGATTAAACCGCTCTGGGAATTGTAGCTCTGGGAGAGGAAGAGGCAGCGGCGGCTCGTAACCACTGGCAGCGCCCTTAACAAGCGACAGCTTCTCTGCGGGAAGGCTTGGCTCTTCAATGCGGTATCACAGGGTTCTCGCTGTATGGAGCGGATGTGGCCTTTGTAGCTCCTCAGCACCAGGGGACAGCAGAGATCTGCCCCAGTCCTCAGAGAAGGATGCAAACGAGAATCTAGGCAAAGCCGTTGGGCTTCTCTCCCCACCTTTCCATCGTTCCGGGGTGCGGAGTCTCTGCTTTGCCCGCAGAGGATTCCTGGTTCAATCCCTGGAAGCAGCTCCAGATAAAGAGAGATGGAGGGGTAGGTCCTAGAGAATCGTAGAGTTGGGAGGGAACCCCAGAGGTCCTCTATTCCAACCCCCTGCAATGCAGGAATCACAGCTGAAGCATCCCTGACAGATGCCCCCCCAACCTTTCTTTAACAGCCTCCAATGAATTTAATGATATTTGGAATGTATTTGTCTAAACCATAGTGATACATGGATTAGCATACGCTTGAGGGAGACAAGTTTATCCATCTACTTACATACTATATAGTTTTGTAGCCTTAATTATATTTTATGATCATTTTGTTATTGCTGTTTCCCTCTGCTTTTTAAACTGTTTTTTAATGTATTCTCCTCACCCTCTTTTTCTAATTCTTTTCTTCCTCCCAATTCATTTAAACTTACTATAACAATCTCAGTAAAATTCTAAATATAAAAAAGAAAAGCCCACCACCTTCTGAAGGGGTCCGTTCCACTGTCGAACAGCTCTTAACGGTCAGAAATTTCTTCCTGATGTTGAGTCGGAATCTCCTTCCTTGTAACGGGGAGCCCTGAGTTCAGGTCCTACCCGCCAGAGCAGGAGAAAACGAGCTTGCTCCCTCTTCCGAATGGCAACTTTTTAGATATTTGAAGATGGCTCCCACACCACCTCTTGGTCCCCTCTTCTCCAGGCTAAACATACCGTGGAGACCCAGTGCCAGAGGAGAGGAGATTGGTTTAGGCAGGCTGAGGCTGATGGAAGTTGCAGTCAAAAACCTTTGAAGCTGGACAAGAGAGAGAGAGAGTCTGATCTGATAGAAGGCAGTTTTTTTTGTCATCATCCCCCCCTGCACACACAAAAAGAGCATACTAAGATAGCAAAGGTGAGTACAGAAGTGTTTATATGCCATATTTGACAGGTAAATCCACTGTTGATCCAATTAACACAGATACCAGCATCACATTGGAACAGACACATTGCTACGGATACTCAAGCTGGCCCACGACTTCAAGCGAAGAGCAGCAGAAGCTGAGAAACAGCAACTGGGGGAGACGGGGGCTTCTTCTACCCCCTCCATCCATGCCCCCTCCCATTGCAAACAATGCAGCGTTGCTTCCAGAACACCTAAATCTGCACCCAGGAGAAGCTGCAGCATCGCCGCTGTCGTCCCCCTACGTGGAAAGCGAAGGGCCTTTAAATAAAGGAGTGGGGAACCCTCTGCGCCCCCCTCCAAGATGTTTGTGGCCTTGCAGCTCCCATCGCCCCCCGACCAATGCGACCAGGCTGGCTCTCAGGGAGCTGGGGGTCCCAGCGACGTCTGGAGGGGGCACCGGGCTCCCCACTCGTGTTTTAAGAGAATGCAAAAATGGGAGTAGGAAGGGCCCTGCGGTACGATGGAGGGAAGGACCAGGACCAGGTTACCCCCATGGCAAAACAGTTGCAGGGCCCCCCCCCCAGAAGAGGGCCTTGGCAAAGGAGCATTTTGGCACGGTTTCGATAAAATTGTGTCAGTCCAAGCTAGCACCTCCAGCAGAAGTAGACTGATAAAGGCAAAACCTGCTTTCAAAAAAGCTGTTAGGAAGGGTTGGTTATTTGGGGAGCTGTAAAGAGAGAGAGAGGTGTGTGTGTGTGTGTGTGTGTGTGTGTGTGTGTGTGTGTGTGTTTTTATGCTCACAACGGCAATTTGGGATTGGAGCTCAATGCCAGCCACTGCTTACAAGGTGTGCTTGCTTTTCTTTAGAGCCATAAATGGCTACAAGGTTGTAAAAGCTAAAGGACACAAGACTTTGTGCTGTGGGCATTTCAGAGCAGCTCCCAGCTCAATGAGGGTGACCTGTGCAGTGACCCGGGAGTGTTCCTGCACAGCACCCGTTCATTTCATTGGGGCTTGTGCAAGAGAACTTCCTGGCACTTGGCAGCCATGCTTGAGACGGAACAGTGAGCTGGAGAGGGGAAGCAGGAGACTTCCACCAGAAGACATGGAAATCCTGTAAATTTTGTGTGGGATATTTTTATTTAGATGTATATGAAACTTGGAGGATACTCTGGCCTGGCAACTGGCTGCACCCCAGCAGGCAAGCGTAGAAACATCCCAGGTGTCTCTGGCTAAAAAGATGGAAACTGGAATTGTATCCAGCACAGCAGGTCCTAGCGGCACAAACTATCCCCCCTTAAGATAAGATAAGAGGGCAGGATCAGCTGTACGACATATGCACACCAACCCCCCCCTAATAAATAAAAGCTCAGGCACGTCCACTCTCTGCGTCAACCTACAAAGTCCCTTAAGACATTCGAGTGAAGACCCCCCCCAAAAAAAGCACAAGAGCTAACCGTCTCCAAGAATAAGTAATGGGAGGAGGAAGAAAAGGGAGCACATTCTTTCAAGTTAAATTCCTCTCCCCTTTAACTACATTTAAAGCTGCATGAGAATTCATGTATTAAATAGCAAGGAATCACCAGCTCATTGTGGCCCAGCCTGAGTCCCTCAGGGGCAGGGCGGGCTGTTAATTAAAACCAATAAATATTAAGATTTTTCTTCGGGAGCAAATTTTGCCCAAACGGGATACGCAAGGCCTGCCTGGCACCCTGGCAAGCTTGCCCTCGAAGCGGCATCTGAGTTGCAGAACACTGGAATAGGGTGGCCCCGCGAGGCTCAAGGGCCGGACCGCCTGGCAAAGGAGAAGCAGCAGCTGTTTTGCGCTCATGCTGAGCCTCCCACTCCGCTGCGCCAACGCCGCCATCACCCCCACAGGTTGGGCGGCTCCTCGGCCACCCGGCTTTTGAACAAGGTGATTTCGTCCAAGTGCATCATGGGAACGTCCCGGATGACCTCCGTCAAGTCCTCGTGCAGGAGAGGGAAAATGACAACGTTCAAGGCGGGTCGGCTGGCCTGAAAGCTAAATCAGACACAGAAGAGGTTAGGGGGTCAGGGCGGAAGGAAGGGGAGCTGGGGTGGGGGTCAGAGTCCACAGCACAGGAGAGCAGCCGCCTTATGTGACGTGGGGCCCCCAATGCTCCCCAAAGCCGCCCCCATCTCCCTTCCTTAGCCAGAAAGGAATCCCTTTCCCTTGCAAATCCACACCGTGACCAACTCCTGCCCGGAAACCAATGTCCCCACTGTGGAAGGACCTGTGGGTCCAGAATTGGCCTCCACAGTCACTTACGGACTCATTGTTAAAACGGTGTTTATGGAAGACAATCTTACTCAGCTACGAGGGATCGCCAAAGAAGAAAAGACTTTCACTTGCTTTCCAGAAGAGCGTTGGTCTTTCATGCTAAGAAATCATCCCCTGGGTACAGTGGTACCTCGGGTTACAGACGCTTCAGGTTACAGACTCCGCTAACCCAGAAATAGTACCTCAGGTTAAGAACTTTGCTTCAGGATGAGAACAGAAATCGGGCTCTGGCAGTGCGGCAGCAGCAGGAGGCCCCATTAGCTAAAGTGGTGCTTCAGGTTAAGAACAGTTTCAGGTTAAGAACGGACCTCCGGAACGACTTAAGTTCTTAACCCGAGGTACCACTGTATTTATTTCAGAGTTTGTCCATCAAGTCCAAAGAATCTTGCTTCCGATTAAACCTGCCTAGGATTTGGAATTCCGATCCGAGACAGGCATAGTGGAAACAGAAGCAGGGCGGGTCTAAGTGAAAGCACTGACAGAGCCCATCCTGGAACCCTTGACAAAATCACCCCGGAGGGAATGGGACCCTCAACATGTGAGAAGCGCTTCCAATATGCTAGGCAGACTTCTCAGCTTTTGTAACAGGGACAAGGAACCTGTAACCCACCAGCTCCAAATTCCCACCCAGCTCAGAGGTCGGGGATGGTAACAGCTGGAGTCCAGCAACATCTGGAGGGCCACAGGTTCCCCAACCCCCTCCTAGAACCTGTGAAATAAGAAGTGGCCTCTCAGAGGAGTCCTCCCTGTGGCTTCATTGCAAGAGCCGTGGCTCCAAGTGCGGCTACAGTCGGGCCCATATACAGTGGTACCTCGGGTTAAGTACTTAATTCGTTCCGGAGGTCCGTTCTTAACCTGAAACTGTCCTTAACCTGAAGCACCACTTTAGCTAATGGGGCCTCCTGCTGCCGCCACGCTGCCGGAGCACGATTTCTGTTCTCATCCTGAAGCAAAGTTCTTAACCTGAAGCACTATTTCTGGGTTAGTGGAGTCTGTAACCTAAAGCGTATGTAACCTGAAGCATATGTAACCCGAGGTACCACTGTACAGAGAATACTTCCACTCCTAAGCATAGAAAGTTAGGGGTCAAACCAGATGCTCTACTTCTCAGCCTATGCCTCTCTGCTTGGATCCTGGCCTTGGCTTGTGGCTCCCCCCCCCCCGACACTTCATTCACTGCCCCTCAACTCTGACTCACTTCCACAACTCTAATACCTCCTGTCCTTGATTTTCTGCCATGCCGCTAATTTTGCTGCATTGGAAAAAGGGGGAAAAAGTAGACCACCATAAATCTCCCCTCCCCTGGACTTTGGAAGTGGAATTAATGCACGGAGAGAAAGGACTGCGCCAGCAGGGCTGTAATTGCAGAGAAAAGGGCTGCTGCAGCTAAGCCCCGTACACAATGTTTACCAAAAGGGGTGGAGGGAGAAATCATTTAAAGCTGGCTTAGGCAGAAAGCCCTATATGATGATAGCCACATAGGGAGGCAATAGGAGACACAGCAGGAGGGAAAAGATAAGGCATGCTGGGAAACCGGGGAGGGAGGGAGCCCACGCACGCACAGAGCAAGTTAAAATATTTGGCATTGATTGCCGGAGGGGAGAAGCGCGGGTCATGGCTGTCTCCACGCGGGAAGGGAAGGAAACGGGGACAACCGGAGCCTTAAGCCGAGGCCACGGAATCAATTGAGGGGGCTCAGGACCCTTTTGCCCTTGCCCAGGGTTTGATCCTTGAACTCTACACTTTTCAAACCCCGGGAGAGCTGGCTGCACGTTCCTTCTCCTCCCAAAATCATTCCTGGGAATGTGGGCAGCTCTACAAAAGGGGGGCGCTCGGGGAACGCAGCAGAAAGGGGAAACTGCCTGCTCAGAAAAGAGGCACGTTCAGAGGAGCTGCTCATGCAGGGACACGGCGGGCAGCCTCCTCCTCTGAGAGCAGGTCACTCCGCTGTAACAGGAGCCATCAAAAGGTCGGGTTGTGGGGGAGATGATGTTTTCCACCCCCAGTTTGCGGGCAACTGGGAGGCACGGCTGCCCCTTGGCTCAAAAAAAAAGGTGAGCCCCCAGAGGTGTGGAGGTGGAAATTTGACTACAGGGTTGCAAGTGAAGGATGTCCACACCTTAACTGGAAATACTGCTGCCCGTACTGGTCCTTGCCCTGTTATGTGGGGAGCTGTCCTTGCCCCCGCCCCCCAGCCACCGATGGGATGGTCGCAGGCAGTTCTGTTCAACGGTCTCCGGAAAAGGTACGCTCGTCACTCTTTAAATTCCATGCCCACCTTAACGCAAGGCAAGGAGGTGGTTTATTTCTACTCTGTCGCGGCGCCTGGCAGGGTGTGGAATGAGGACTCTCTCAAATCCGACTCGGTGACTGCAAGGACAGAACCCAGCTGTGCCGTTACTCGGGATTAATGCACACAGAATAACAATGGCCAAAAGACACCATAAACTTGCTGGGAAATACAGAGATGACAGGAGCCAGGAAACGCCAGCACCCAAGGCCTGGTCCTTCTTTCAGAGCATGCTTTCAAGGGTGGTTTCCGTTTCGTTTTCACCCTTGTTCTTTTACTTATATGCTTATTCGCTCTCAAAGCAGCTCACGGGAAGAGGAAAGGACAAAAATCAATATAGAGACAGAACAGAAACAGAGGCATAGAATTGCAGAGTTGGAAGGGAACCCAGAGGTTCTCTAGTCCAGCCCCCCGCAATGCAGGAATCACAACAAAAGAATCCTTGACAGATGGCCACATACATTGATAAATATGCCAGATTCATTAAACATATTCAACAAACTCATGCTTATGAGTATCAAGGGGAAGGTTCTTTGTACCAAAATGTCTGCTGCATACAGACATGTAGCACGTCAAGGACAAAACATCTAGCCCGGCCTTCTCCCTTAATACAGTAGTTTTCTATACGCAGGGACTATTTGTCTTTACTGGGTAAGGAGGAGAACGTGATCATATCACCTCCAGCAAGTACAAGCCCTAAAACTGAAGGTATGTCCTAATCAAGACTTGCAAATATGTCCACAAAAGTACCCAGCTTTGGTTGGCACCCGTCTGTCTCGAAAGACAATGGAGTGCACCTCCGGAGGTGAAGTTAAACAGCTGTGTTTGCAGCACCCACAAAGTGGCCTCCTTGGGGCGCAAGCCTGGCCCGTCTGTCTGGAGGTCCTGAGCTGCCCAGACGACAAGAGGGCCCCCCCCAGCCTCCAAAGGGAAGCACAGCCATTTGTTTAGCACCAGCTTGGAGCTGTCAGAGGGAGGCATACAAAATGCCATCCAACTGCCTTAGGGACTCCATATTTCTGTAGGGCTTACTCCTTAGCCCTTTCTTCTCCCAAATATGTCCTGCAAGGCAGTGGAGGTTTAGGATCAGAGTTTTCTTTCTCCTAGTTGGGCTACCTTCCCACGTGGACAAGGACCATCTTGCCAGGCAGGGAGTATTTTTCAAACCTTACTGTCTGCTTGTGAAACGTGGACCACTTATAAACGCCATCTCCAGCTCCGTGAAAGATTCCATCAACGGTGTCTGCGAAAAATTTTACACATCACTGGGGAAGGCAGGCGAACTAATACCAGTGTACTGGAAGAAGCAAAGATCACCCATGTCGAAGCAATGATTCTTCAACATCAACTTCATTGGACTGGTCCTGTTGTGTGGATGCCTGATGATCATCTTCCTAATCAACTACTCTATTCCCAACTTAAAAATGAAAAGTGTAATGCTGGTGGTCAACATGAGGTTTAAAGGCTGTCTCAAGGCAAATCTTAAAAAATGTAGTATAAACACCGACAACTGGGAAACACTGGCCTGCGAGTGCTCCAGTTGGAGAACAGCCTTTACCAAAGGTGTCCTGGGCTTTGAAGACACTGAAACTCAGGACGCAAGGAAGAAACGTGCTAAGAGGAAGGCACGCTTGGCAAACCCTCACCATGATCAACTCCCGCCCATAAACCAATGTCCCCACTGTGGAAGGGCGTGTGGGTCCAGAATTGGCCTCCACAGTCACTTACAGACACACTGTTAAGACTGTGTTCATGGGAGACAATCTTACTCAGCTACGAGGGATCGCCAAAGAGAGAGAAGGTTTTCCAAACCTACCTGGAGATGCCAGGGATCAAACAGGTCCCGGGCACAAGAGCAACTCTCCCCTCCTGTGGTTTCCAGCAACTTGTACTCAGAAGCATTGGAGGCAAAGCAGAGCCATCATAACAAATAGCCTTATCCACCACAAATTTGTCTAATCTTCCTTATAAATATATATCTAGAACTAAACATATAGGAACAGATTTCCATACCCAAATCAAATGAAATAGATTAATATCACAAGAGTTCCAAGCGACACAAGCGGGTTCAGATTCTCCCGAACCTTATTACTCCAGCACATTATTGTAATCCTCCTTTCTGGCCCCCAGAGTCAACTTAAAAGCTCGTGCAATCAAATTGACCGATTTCCCTAGCCAGGTGATAGCACCGGTTAAAACCCTTTCCAAGGATTCTCTCGATCAAGTGATTTATCGACAGCAGAAAGAAGAACAGACACCACTAAAAGATACGAGGACGAACGTAGACGTGCACATTGCCCAAACCAACAAGATCAGCCCGGCTGGTCAAGAAATTGAAGTGGTAGCAGCAGGATCTTCGGAGCACGACAACCACACTCAACTCACCCCAGTGCTGCTTCTGGGCATCAGGGAGCAGAGAAATGGGAGCCGGCCCTGGGTGCAGAGATGGCTAGATACGGCACCTGTTTGGCGCACAGGTGCCAAGCCTCCAAGCATGGGGAGCTGCCACCTGGGCACACATGAAAGCCCACAGCTGCAGGGCGGCCTCTGTGGATGCAGAAGTACATTGTTCTCTCTCTCTCTCTCTCTCTCCTCCCCCCCCAACTCCCCTCTGACAGTGAGCTATGCTGTCGAGGTGAATTCTTACATTCAGAAAGCTTTGTGATCCCAGAATAGATGGCGCTGGACGTGCGCCAAGAACGATACCCAAGAAGCCACTTCCTAAAAGAGGAAAATGGGAGCGGGCAGCTGGGGGCGGCAAGGATCAAAGGGAAGCAGCCAGAGCAACCTTATCAAATCTCAAGGCCGGGCGCTGCCACAACAAGCTCAAACAGACTGGGAAGTTGTTTTCCAACATCTTCCGCAAATTAAGAAGTTATTTCAATAATTGGCCAATTAAGCTTAATTTCTACTTGGGAAACACATTACGGCGACGGTTGATGCCTCTTGTTCTGCCTTCCCCCTCCTGCATACGTAGTGGGGACCGTTAACAAAAACAGGGTGCCGTGGCAAAGCTCCCGGGCGCAGAGGAAGGGGCTGCCCAGACCCAGACTTCAGAAAGGGGGGTAGAGCAGAGGAACTAGCGAATGCCCGCTGTGCCCTGGCACCACCCAAAATATCACCCCCCGAGCATATGGCAGGGGATGGGAGCTTTGGGCTGGCCGCAGAGAAGCTAAGGGGAGGAAGGTGGGGTTTTGGAAGTGCCCTTGGCATGTTTTTGAGGACAGCACAGTGCTTTGAGAACTGCATCAAGTTTCGATCTCTCGTTCCTGTTGGGGGTTGTCAAAGGCATCTGCATCACTTTCGCAACACACTTTATGAAACGGTTGTAGAGAAAAGCTTGCTAACTAGTGGACGTCATGTGCAAAGGGCTCAGAAACACCCAGGAGCAGACTGAGAGGCCTGGCAAGGCTGCAGACTTAACTAAGCATCCCAGATCCCTCCCCCCCCCAACTTCTGAATTACCAAGATGGCCTCCCCTCTGCCAATCTTAACATCCAAGAAGGTCTGCAGGGAAGGAGGAGGCAGTTGTCTTCAAGGGCAGCCCCACACAGAGCGCGTTGCAATAATCTAGTCTGGAAGTCAGCAGTGTGGGGTGAACCATAGCCAAGTCATCTCTGCCCCAAAGCGGCCATAGCTAGAGAACCAGCTGCACCTGGAAACTGTTGGATCCGGAGTATCCCCACCCCCTGGCAAGCTACAGAGTGAAACCCCAGCCAGAACTGCTACCTTCCCACCTGGACTCGAGAACCTGGAGCACGTAACAGCCCTGTCTGTTCAGGATTCAGTTTCCACCTGCTGGCCCGCGTCCAGCCCATCACTGCCTGCAAGCACCTGTCCTCTCAGCACCTGTCCCCTCAGCCGCCTCTCAGGATTCAGATGGAACACAGAGAGAGATACAGAGTGTGCTGGGCCCGGGGGTAACCCATGAAACGCGGTCCAGGACCAGTCCAGAATCCGAAGGTTTTCCGCTAGGAGTCAGTCCGAAAGGGCCAAGGCAGGACACGAGGCAGGAAACCAGGCAAGGTCAGGCACTGGATCTCAGGCAGGATCTAGCAAACAGCAACGTTGCTCCCACAACCTGGGGCAGGGTCCGACAGCCTTTTATCTTTGTCGGGGTAGCGGCCGGTCCTGATCCCCCGGAGACTCACCTCCCTGTTTCGCCCGAAGGGGAGCACTCCTCCTGCAAGTACTCAGATCTCTCCTTCTCTCAGACCTCAGCCTCTGTAGCTCGGGAGACGTCGGTGGGTTACTAGACCCAGAGGCCGCCTCAGCCTCCCCTGACCCAATTGGTAGTGTAGCAGCTGTAAGTGATGGCCCAGCTGAAGGCAACGAGGTCATCCCTGCATCTGGAGCCAGGGCAGGCCCAGGCCCCTGACTCAGCCCAGCTGGTGTTTGCTGCAGGGGAACCTGTGCAAACTGGGGATCTTCAGGATCAGACCCCAGACTTGGTTCAGGTGATGCCTGAGGCAAAGGATCCGGTGCAGACTCAGTCTCCTCTGGTTCCGAGTCCGAGTCCGAGTCCCAGGCCATCACACAGAGCTGGGTGTCATCCGCATATGGGTGACACCTAACTCCAAATCTCTTGGTGACAGCTCCCGGAGGCTTCTTGTAGATGTTACATAGCGTGGGGAGCAAGAAGGAATTCTGTGGGACACCATGGAAAAGCTCCCATGGCGTCAAGTAGTGGCTTCCCACAAGGGAAGAGCCCTGGAGGTAGGGGAAAGACCGCAGAAGCACAAACGCCAAACTCCTTGAGCTGCTCCAAGAGGACGCCATAGTCAATGGTATCGAAAGCCGCTGAAAGGTCAAGAAGAACAGGCATTCTAACTATCTCACTTCCGACAAATGCCATCAACCAGGGCAACTAAGGGAGTTTCATTGCCTGAAGTCAGATGGCAATGGATCCAGACATTCAGTCTCTTCAAAGCATGCCTGAAGCCGGACTGCCCCATCCTCTCAAGCCCCTTGCTCCAAGAGGGGGCTATCTGCCACTGGATGGAAGCTGTTTGATGCTTCTGGGTCCAGGGAGGTCCTCTTAAGGAGGGGCTGCAGCGCCACCTCCTTCGAGGCGGATGACATGCATTTAAAAACAAACACTGCGCTTCTTCACGCAGCTTGTCTGTGCCCTCGGATCACAACAACCGAAACCGATCCAGTACAAACAGCAGAGGTCACTCTCTAAAACACTTCCTGTCGTCCGCCACAGTCTCGATCAGAAGTATTTGCAAAAACCTGAAATGCAGCTTCAAGGCATCGGTTGCAGAATCTGGGTTTCTGTACACCAGTGTGAAATTTGAGGGTTTTCCTTAAAAAAAGCTACCCGCCTGCCCTTCTTGCAAGAGATGCACACGGCTTTCCCCCTGCAACTTTGCAGTTTATCCTCAAAGCCGCCCCACTGGGTAGCGTACACAAGACTGGCCCCCAGTCTTCATGGCCAAACTGGGATTGCAACGCAGATCATGGCAACCCTCGGCCACGACACTGCGCAGGCATATGTACAGAGCAAGGGGGTGCTAGACCTTTTGGAGACGTCTTCCAGTCAAGGGAGCTGCAGCCGCCGCTCTCTTCTGCAGTCCTTAAAACTGGAGCTGTGGATGAGGGATGGAGCCAGGGGTGGCTCTTTAACCATTCACACTCACCTGCTCCAGCAAATGCTTTGCCCTGCTAGAGGCAGGCACCTTGTGCCCCCTTTCGGAGCACAATTCAAAGTGTTGGTGCTGACCTTGAAAGCCCTAAATGGCCTCGGCCCAGCAGACCTGAAGGAGCGTCTCCACCCCATCGTTCAGCCCGGACACTGAGGTCCAGCTTCAAGGGCCTTCTGGCGGTTCCCTCCATGCAAGAAGTGTGGTTACAGGGAACCAGGCAGAGGGCCTTCTCAGTGGTGGCACCCGCCCTGTGGAACGCCCTCTTGTCAGATGTCAAGGAAATAAACAACTAACTGACTTTTAGAAGACATCTGAAGGCATCCCTGTTTAGGGAAACTTTTAATGTTTGATGCATTACTGTACTTTAATATTGTGCTGGAAGCCGCCCAGAGTGGCTGGGGAAACCCAGCCACATGGGTGGAGTATAAATAATAAAGTATTATTATTATTATTATTATTATTATTATTATTATTATTATATGAAAACAAGGGCCATACACGAGAGCATGATGAATACAGACGCTTTAGACCAGGCATAGGCAAACTCGGCCCTCCAGCTGTTTTGGGACTACAACTCCCATCATCCCTGACCACTGGTCCTGTTAGCTAGGGATGATGGGCATTGTAGTCCCAAAACATCTGGAGGGCTGAGTTTGCCTATGCCTGCTTTAGAAACACACCTGAATAGATAAGGCCTGGGTGGTGAAGTGGTTTGAGTGCCAGCCTAGGACCTGGGAGAGACCAGGGTTCAAATCCCCACTTGGCCATGAAATGCGCTGGGGGTGACCTGGGCCAGTCACTGCCTCTCGTTTTTTTTTTCTTGTAAAATGTTTCAATTTCAATTTATATACAACAGACAGAACAGTTATAACAACAAATGAAAACAAAAATATGAAATTTGGTCTGCTCCTGTTTTTATTATACATTTGTTTCTTTTTTTTTTATCCTAGTTACATGCCAACAGTGCCTTTCAGCTCTCTATATTGGACAAACAGGCCCAACCCTACGCTAAAGGATAAATGGACATAAATCTGACATCAGGAATCACAAGACAGAGAAACCAGTAGGAGAACACTTCAGTCTCCCAGGACATTCTATACAAGATCTCAAAGCAGCTGTTTTATTACAAAAGAATTTCAGAAATAGACTGGAAAGAGAAGTTGCTGAATTGCAACTTATTACCAAACTTAAAACCATGGAGAAACCTGCTCTGAAGAGAGACATTTTTAGCCATCTCACCCCTTGCTTTTTCCTGTAAGACCAATTGCAGTGGTTAACAGCCGTCAACAGGTTTACCACACCTCTCAGCCAATCACCCATTCCCACCCCCCTTCTGAGTAATACCCCTCCCCACCCTCTCACTATATATATAAGGGTCTGGTGACTTCTGTTTCAGTATATCTGAAGAAGTGTGCATGCACACAAAAGCTCATACGAAGAACAAATTTAGTTGGTCTCTAAGGTGCTACTGGAAGGAATTATAATTTTTTTTTTTTATCCTGTATTTTTATGTTGTGAACTGCCCTGAGACCTACGGATGAAGGGAGGCGTACAAATTTAATACATAATAAGATAATAATAATGACAGCAACCCTAAAATAGGCACACAGAATGAGTGCTGTCACACGTGGGTTAAAATAACAAAAGTCCAAGTGAAGGATATTAGCGCTATCCGGTTATCAGGCATCGTTCCAGATCTGCCAGGCTTGTGGCAAGGCATGTCATGACCATGACTGTTCCGTTGTGTATGTAATAAAGGAATGCCAAAATGATATAAAAAGTGTCTGGAGGCTCCCGCCCTTATCGAAATCTCAAATTATGCGCAGTTTCCGCCCCCCATTGCGGCTATATTCTGGAGCGGTGAACGGCTTGCACCACCCTGGAGCTCTCTGGAGATGAGCGGCAGGGTAAAAATCAAATAAATAAATGAGCCAAGCAAATTAAATAAGGCAGGTGACTCCTCTGCCGGACCCTTTGATTACCTAACAACCTGCTCTGTGTGTGTGTGTAGCCCCCCCCCCCCACTACTGAAAGTGGAAGTTAGCAAGTACCGGCCCCCACCGCACCCCCAACAGCCGCAGTTCAACAAGTGCCCGTCTGTGCTCTAGAGTAACACAAGCCAAGGAGGAGCCCTCTCCCCCCCCCCCGCCCGCTAGCCTTTATTATTAATTCAAAGTGACAGCCTTACTCGAGGGTTCCAAGAGAGCAGGAAGCCAAACAGACAATGAAAGCTGGAACGAGATCTTAAATGATTCACTACGCCAGCGATACATTAAGCCTTCCGCAATCGGAGGCGGGGACCCAGCCAGCAGACATGCTTAGGCTAGCAAAGAGGGGTTTGGCAGCCGCATCAGCCGCTGGCCCACGGCAAGCAAGCAGCGACCGAGGAGGAGGAGGGCAGGAGCCTTCTCAAGGTCAGGAAGGGGGGGGAGGAGGGGGGAGGCAGGCAAGGGAAGGGGGGGGCACAGCAGAAAAGTAATTTTTAAACGAAATGCCTTTCCAGGACCATTGCTTACACTGGAAGAACACAAGATGCTCCTGCCTTAGACAAACCTTTGGTCCACCTAGTGCAGCCCTGCCTAAACTTCTGGGGTTTCAGGCAGAGTGTCTGTCCCGGCCCTGCCTGGTCGGGTTTTGAACCCGGGACCTTCTGCTTGCAAGGCAGATGCTCCGAGCTACGGCTGCTCTCAGGCCTCGCAGTGATGCAGCCGCAAGCCTGGCGGACCAGGATCCTTTCCCTGCTCCCTGGGTGAAAACAGAACAGCCGGCTGCGCTGCGCTGGGAAGATAGCACTGCATCCCAGAATCCTCTTGGCTCTGGGAATCAGCTGAGTCCAGAGAGCAGCTGCCTGCTCTGATGCTGAAGGATGTGCCACAGTTCCTCTCCGTCTGGGAAGCTGAGGGGGGCCGCCAAGGCTGATGCTGCACCCCCAAACTGCCTGCCTCCCCCGAGCGCCAGGAAGGCACCCCTTTCATCTCCCCACCACCGCCCTTAAAAACACACACACACAACACTTATTTCACCTAACACAAGGCACGCATGTTCCAAACAGAACCAGCGCAAGGTCTGCCACTGGATAGAAAAGGGATTGAAAACCTGCCTCCTGGCAAGATGTTAAATTGTTTTTATATGCAACAACAGCGGCAAGAGTATTGGTAGCCCAGAAATGGAAGCAAGAAGAAATTCCGATGAAAGAAGAATGGCAGACGAAAATAATGGACTATGCAGAATTGGACAAAATGACAGGAAGGATTCGAAACCTGCGGGACCAGAGATTCATAGAAGATTGGAAGAAGTATATGAACTATTTGAAGAGCAACTGTAACCAACAAATTACGCTAGTAGGGCTACAAGAAGTTTTGTAAGGAGGAATATATGAAGTGCTACAAAGTAGATAAAGAACAGAGATATTGGTTATGAGTTTTTAATGTAACAGGGAAAATAAGAAATGCATACCAAAAGATTAGACTGGAAAATTTTCAGACAGGACTGATGGAAGTAAAAAAAAATTGAATAAGATGTAAAAATATGTTTAATTACTGCTGAAAATGTCATGTTAAAAAAACTAATAAAAACTTATATACAGTGGTACCTCAGGTTATATACGCTTCAGGTTACATACACTTCAGGTTACAGACCCTGCTAACCCAGAAATAGTGCTTCAGGATGAGAACAGAAATCGTGAAGTGGCGGCGCGGCGGCAGCGGGAGGCCCCATTAGCTAAAGTGGTACTTCAGGTTAAGAAGAGCTTCAGGTTAAGAACGGACCTCCGGAACGAATTAAGTACTTAACCTGAGGTACCACTGTATATGAAAAAGGAAACCTGCCTCCTTTTGGATACTGCTGGACCCCAACTTCCACCAGTCAAAGTGGACAGGGAAAAGGGGTGATGGGAGAAGGACTCTGACAACATCCCTAAGACCACAGGCACAGTGTCAGGTTTCAGACATGGGACTCACACCAAGCCTTGCCTGGCTCTGTCCAGGACTGGGGAGCCAGGATCCTGCAAAGAGGCTGAGGAGCGGCTTCCCACACCCAGGGCGAGCCTCTGGCATCGAGGCTGCCCAAGCCTGAGGGAGAACTGGCGCTGTAAATGCCAGCTGGGAATCCAGCCCATCTAGAAAAGTGCTCTCCAGGCAAGGGTGCGGGGGGCAGAAGAAGGCGGGTGTGGTAGGTGCGGTCCGCCCCGGGTGTCACCACCGAGAAGGGTGACAAAATGCCGGGTGGCACTCACCGTGGCGCTTGCAGTGCGCCCAAGCCATGCGCCTCTCCTGGGAGAGGCGTGGTGGATTGTGCGCGCGCAGGCTCCGCGCTGCCCAAATGGTCCACCTGCTGCCTCCCCCCCACCCCAGCTGTAGGGCAGCAGAGTGGGAGGAGGAAAGCAGACTCCAGAGGCCCCGCGGTGCACCGTTAGGATATAGTTCCACTTTTAGAACAGGCATGTGGAGTTGTTGTATGTCACATGTCTGTTTCCTTCCAGCACAGTCTGCTGGGGACTTCTGTTGTGTATAGCTTTTGCCTATGCTGCTGTTTGCTTGGACACGAAGGGAAGCAGACATGTTTTTTCCTTTGTCCTGATGCTGAATAAATGCTTGTAAATATGCTTACATATGCCTCTGTCCGCTACTTCTGTTGCAAAGAGTTCTTATCTCTGCTAGCTTGCATGCTCAGTCTCTAAAGGTCTCTGAGGCTTGAGTCGCAGTTTTGATGCTGTTCCAAGAACAGGAGTTCGCCCGGCTGCCGCCCGGTGGGCTGGAGCCAGCCAGTTGCCCCCGTCTCCCCAGACGCATCATAACAATAAGGTCATGGGCCCAGATCCATGCCGCCCCAGACGGCCGAGCTTCTTTCGCCACTGCAAGGATGCCTCAGGAGTAAGACCCTCCTCTCAAGGAGACCTCCGGGGGGGGGGATCAGCTGGGGTGTGGCTCCATCAATTCCCACTCAAAATCCCCCCAAAGAGCGGCTGGAGCGAAGCCTAGGCTCTGGGCACTTCCTCTGCCAACCTTGACCCTGGACTGCTCTGACTTGCCTCTCTCCTCACCCAGCCTGCTTGGACTCTGACCTTGGCCAGCCCTGGATCCTTCTCTGGATGCTGGCATGACTTCTGGCAAATCCTCTGGTGCCCCGAGAATGGTCAGCAAAAAGCACAGAACTAACAAGACTCCCAGGAAGTGAGCACAGACCCCTTGCTTCCCCCCCACCCACCCAACCACCCACCAACTCCAGCAAATGCTTCCAGTGGCCCAGATGCCCGCTGACTTCAGCTGCAGCCACACTTGGACCTACTCAGGAGCAAGCAGCGAGGAATGCACACGTCCCGGGACATGTTTTGCGTGAGAGCAATCCCACTATCCAGTTTTCCCCAGGATCTGCAGAGAAGAGGCAGAAGTCCCCCTCTGCCTGCTCAGATTGGAAACCACGGCAAACCCAGAGACTCTCACACCTGTGCTCTGGAGTTCAAGGCCGAATGCCACGGAATAAAAGCCCGACTTGCTTCCCTGCAGGACAAGAGGGGGCATTTCAGAGAAGAGGAGGAGGAGAGGATGGCGATGCTTAATGAGCTGCAGGGCCGTCTCGGGCTGGGGGGAGAGAGATGGGAATTAAATATTTACAGCTTGACTAAACGACAATTAAAGGGAGTGGGGGACAGAAGAGAGAAGATAAATATTTTAAGGGTACGATCACTGGAGCAGGAGGGGAGGGCGGCCGAGCGCAAGCGAAGGAGATGGAGCTAGGAGAGAACCTGGGGAGGCAGGAGGGAGCCCCCCCTCACTCTGCAGGCCAGAGTGCGCCCACATTGCAAAGGCTAACGGGCAGAACTGCACGTCTAGAAAACGTAAGTACATAAGCAGAGTCTTCTGGATCAGGCCCATCTAATCCAGCATCCTGTTCTCACTGTGACCAACCAGGTGCCCCAAGCAGGATCCGTGCGCAAGAGCCCTCTCCCTTCCTGTGGCTTCCAGAAACTGGTATTTCAATAATAATAATAATAATAATAATAATAATAATAATAATAATAATAAATGTTATTCATACCCTGCCCTCCCCAGCCAAGACTGGGCTCCGGGCGGCTAACACCCGATATAAAACAAATTGAATGAAATACAACTTAAAAACAAGATTAAAATACAACATTAAAAAATTAAAATACAGCCTCATTTCAATGGAAACTCAAATCAAAAGCTTTTCGGGGGATGAAAACGTCAAGTCTTCACCAAGGCTAACTTTCCAGACTGGTCCTATGTGGGCCAGAAAAAAGCCAGGGAAGTCCCCAAATAGGAGTTCCATCACAGAAGGAGAAAGGAAAAAAGAAAGAGGGGAAGGGAATCAAATTGATTCCAAGCCAAAGGCCAGGCGGAACAACTCTGTCTTACAGGCCCTGCGGAAAGAAATCAGATCCCGCAGGGTCCTGGTCTCAGGAGACAGAGCGATCCACCAGGCCGGAGCCAGTGTTGAAAAGGCCCTGGCCCTGGTTGAAGCTAATCTGACTTCCTTAGAGCCCGGGAACTCTAGGGTGTTGCTATTTATGGACCTTAAGGTCCTCCACAGGGCATACCGGGAGAGGCAGTCCCGTAGGTACGAGGGTCCTAGGAAATATCCTTCACCAGATTTGAAAACTACGCCTCATCATCCCTGCTACATGGGCGATTCTCATGATTGACGCAGCAATGGAGGAACGGCACTCTGCACCTGCCCCAGAGGCACTTTCCATCTACTCTTTGGGGCAGAATCCAGACCCAAAGTCCGTCCTGCTTCTAGAGCTCTCTCAAAAGAGACTGCCATGACTGGAGTGGGCAAACTCAGTGCTGCGCTCAGCTACTGGGCAGTGCATCTCCCTGGGCTGCAAAGAGTTCCCCCTTCCTTTGGAGAGGGACCGTTTCTCCATGGTAGAACACACCACTTTGTATGCATGATATCCCAGGTCCAATCTCTGGTGTTTCCCAGTCGGGCTGAGAAAGATCCTACCCTGGAGGCGTCCCTGCCAATCAGGGTCAACCTTCTGGCTGGGGCTGATGGGAGTTGTAGTCCAAAACATCTAGAAGGCTGGTGCGGACAATGAGTGAGGTGGACCAGTGGTCTGGCTCAGTGTAAAGTAGCCTCCCATGGCCACGTCAGGACTTGGCCGGTGGAAAAATAGACCTTCCTCTAGCTTGAGCTTCACCTCCAGGCTCTTCATGCAGCATGTAAACTGTGGAACTCCCTCCACAGAGATGGAGACAGTGATGGTCATCAACTTGTTGTTGTTTAGTAGATTAGTCATGTCCGACTCTTCGTGACCCCCTGGACCTGAGCACGCCAGGCACTCCTGTCTTCCGCTGCCTTCCGCAGTTTGGTCAAACTCATGCTGGTAGCTTCGAGAACACTGTCCAACCATCTCGTCCTCTGTCGTCCCCTTCTCCTTGTGCCCTCCATCTTTCCCAACATCAGGGTCTTTTCCAGGGAGTCTTCTCTTCTCATGAGCTGGCCAAAGTATTGGAGCCTCAGCTTCAGGATCTGTCCTTCCAGTGAGCACTCAGGGCTCATTTCCTTCAGAATGGAGAGGTTTGATCTTCTTGCAGTCCCTGGGACTCTCAAGAGTCTCCTCCAGCACCAGAATTCAAAAGCATCAATTCTTCGGCAGTCAGCCTTCTTTATGGTCCAGCTCTCACTTCCATACATCACTACTGGGAAAACCATAGCTTTAACTATACGGACCTTTGTCGACAAGGTAACGTCTCTGCTTTTTGAGATGCCAACTCAAAAACTCCATGGACAATAACAACAGGTCACCAACTTAGATGGCTTTAAAAGAGGTTTGGACAAATCATGGAGGAGAAGGGGGCTATGGATGGCTACTGGCCATGATGACTATGTCCTGTCTCCACAACTGAAGGCAGCAATGCTTCTGAATGCCAGTGGCTGGAAACCACAGGAGGGGAGAGCAGCTCTTGTGCTTGAATCCTGCTTGCAGGTTTCCCACGGGCACCTGGCTGGCCACTGGGAGAACAGGCTGCTCGACTAAAGATGGGCCATTGGCCTGATCCGGTGGGCCCTTCTTATGCTCTCTGAGCACCTCCAATTCTTGGTTTGACCGTCTAGGCCAGAGGTCAGCAACCTTTTTCAGTCATGGGCCAGTCCACTGTCCCTCAGACCATGTGGTGGCCCAGACTATATTTGGGGGGGGGGGGAAATATATGAGCGGATTCCTATGGCCCACAAATAACCCAGAGGTGCATTTTAAATAAAAGCACACATTCTACTCATGTAAAAACACGCTGATTCCCAGACCGTCCATGGGCTGGCTGGATTGAGAAGGCGATTGGGCCGCATCCAGCCCCGGGCCTCAGGTTGCCTACCCATGGCCTAAAGCAAGGGTCAGCAACCTTTTTCAGCTGTGGGCCAGTCCACCGTCCCTCAGACCATGCGGTGGGCCGAACTATATTTTGGGGGGGAAATGAATGAATTCCTATGCCCCACAAATAACCCAGAGATGCATTTTAAATAAAAGCACACATTCGACTCATGTAAAAACAAACTGATTCCCGGACCGTCCGAGGGCCGGATTGAGAAGGCGATTGGGCCACATCCGGCCTCCGGGCCTTAGGTTGCCTACCACTGGTCTAGGCTCTTGGCTCTCCTTTGGCAGGTTTCCGTATCTCAACTCTGTCAGAGACCGGGAAACAGCAGGAGTTTGACCATCCTAGAGCTCATCAGTGACAGGGATGGGCCTGGAAACCGGAAGATCTTGGTTCTTGTGCTGAGGCAAGAGCAGACAGCTTTCCACCTTGGGTTCTTGGATGCCATGGCAAAAATAATCTCTCTCTCTCTCCAGTGTGCATGCAGGGGAACTGCAGAATGAGCTCGCCAAGCATGCTGGGACTCAGACCAGGGAAGCCCCAAAGATGGCACTACTGGGCACACGAAGGGCAGCCGTGCCAGGGGAAAGCAAAAAGACCCGAAGGCAATTCCACTCTGCTCTTACCCAGCAGCTCCCTCAGCCGCCCTTGAGCAAGGAAAGCCACATGACCGTGCAGTCTGAAGGGCCCTGCGGCTTGCCCAAGGCATCCAACCGAAGGGCAAGGCAGAATAATTGCTCAGAGAGGAAGGCTCAGGCCAACCCCGGGAGAGCAGGAGCCAAGCACAAGCAGGGAGAACTTGGCTCCATGGCAGAGCGCCTGGTTTTGCAGCCAGGAGTTTCCAGGTCTGGTGTCCGGCATCTCCAGTTTGGCAGGCGATGAGAAAGGTTCTTCTCTTCCTGAAGCCCAGGAAAGCCTCTGCCGGTCAGAGTGGGCAAGGCAGAGAAATAGGCTGACCTGATGTAAGCCACAAAGAGGTGGATTAGCATCCCGTCCTCACAGGAGCTGACCAGATGCCTGTGGGGAACCTGCAAGCAACCTTTGAGCACAAGGGTATTGCTCTCCCCTCTGCAGTTTCCAGCAACTGGTCTTCAGAAGCATCACTTCCACCAAATATGGAGACAGAACACAGCCATCCTGGCTAATAGCCATCAATAGGTCTCTCCTCTGTTGTCTAATTCTCTTTAAGGCCACCCAAGTTGGTGGCTGTCACAGCCTCCGGTGGCAGTGAGTTCCACAGGACAAGGGACCAATCACAACAGAGCAAAGCAAGGAGCCCTTCAACCTCCTGGGAGCGTACCAAGACCAACTTCCTTTAGTGATCTGTTTATGCTGGCTGACGTTTCCTCAAATCTGTACAAAACAGGCCCCAAGACAGCCCAAAGTCTCTCTCTCTCTCTCTTACCCACATGCACACACACCAGCTATGTGTTGCCAGGCCAGCAAATGCAAGGAATGATGGCAGGCAGCAATAGGGAAATGATGGGCAGGCCACAAAAGCCTGGAGGGGATGCCCTGTGAGTGTTAGATGTTCCTGGAACAAGCACACTGGATCTGGCTTGGCGAGATTTCAGCCCTTGTTTATTTGAATCACGGGGCTGGGCTGCAATCCTCTGGGGTTGGGCTCAGATTCTCTTGCTTCCGTCATGCCAAGGAACACTCGTTTACTCTCTGGTTAAAATCCCAGGGCAAGTTGTGGAATCTGATTTCCAACGAGGTTAAAATGGCACATCCAGCAGTTCCCTGGCAAAGATTTCATTTTGAAAACGGCCAAGTTCTTCGCTCTCTTGGTTTCAGGGAGAAGCTTGAAAAACGAAGGCGGCGCCTGCTGCTTTTGGGGTACTTAGGGATACTCCAGGTTTCTAAGGCCCACATTTAATTCCTTCTGTCTCAGCTTCTGCCTTCTCTTAAAACAAAAGTCATAAAGGGGGAAAAAGCGGAGGTGTTTGTGAGTGCGCTTGTGTGACTCCACCTTTAAGTATGTGAAAGACTGGCCTCAACCCACCAGCTGAGGATAAATATTCCTGAAAACAGGACTGAAGGAAACCTTTTGCACCATGTGGTAGGAATACGAAGGAAATTCAAGGCAAGGAGAAAGTTTTTCTTCCTCTCTCATAATCTCTCCTGCGAGGGAAAGCCAAGATGTTTAGGGGCTTGGAGAGAGGTGACAGAGGGATCCGACAGAGGTGCAGGAGAATAATGCATGGAGATAAATACATTCCCTCCCTCCCTTAGGAACGGGAAGCTGCCTGGTACAGAGTCACCATTTACGTCAGTCTTGTCTACACTGTCTGGCAGCGGTCCTCTGGGATTCCAGGCAAATTCTCCAGGATTGGTGCTCATCCTGCCCTACCGACAGGTTGCCTCCCCTCTCTGCCGAGGGTCTGGGGTCATGGATAGCGACTTTATTTTAGGTGGGGCTTTTTCGGGCGGGAGAAGCAGGAATGTGTTTTGCTATTGAAGGTTTCGCTTGTGCATGATAATTTAGATTGTGTCATATTGCGCTTTTAATATTTCATGATGGAGACCGTCTTGAGAGAGCGTGCTCTTAAAGGCAGCCTATAAATCTTTTCCAGACAAATAACAACAAAAAGAAATAAAAACAAATATTTTCCTCTGCTCCAACAGGGGCTCTGATGACATCCTTCTGACACCCCACTCTTCCCAATTCCCTATCCTTTCTCCAAGCCCCACAGCACCCCCCACTTCCTAGACCTCCCTGCTTGTCCACATCCAGTCCCAGCCAGCCCCCCACCCCACCCCCAGGTCTCCAGCCATTTACAACAGAAAACCTCGTCGTCCGCGCTGGCTGCCCCCCTTTCTGCTGATGCTGAATGAAGCGCAAGTCTCAATAATGAGATCAGGTTGTTAAATTGAACCGGGCACGCCATTTGGACTGCTGATCCCGCTCACCCTCTCAGCGCTCCTGCCTTCCCTTCTCTGCAGAATGTGCAGGTATGACTTGCCACGAGTCGACACTCACACGGCCAGCGTTTGGCATGTCAGAGCTGCCCCCCCCCTCCAGCTTCTCCTGCGTCAGCTGCTTCTTAAAGGCATGCCTGCTGCGGTTGCTAATTGTTCATGGGTGTAACTAGCTTGCACGCTCTCTTTCTCCCACATACACCCTGTCCTTGAAAAGACAAGTCTCTGCAGTGCTTATGCTGAATAAAACAGGTACCTGGGGGCGGGGGGTGGTGGCAGGGGGTCCAAAAGGACACTTGCTGCAACACAAACGTTTCTTTTAACGCCGCCCTCCAGCTCCCAGCAGGTTTGGCAGGAGGGGCGGGGAGAGGGCCGCCTCTGCAAACACTTGTGCTCAACGCACCGTGCAGCAAGTGCCGTTATCGCAAGTCATTGGGATTCTTTGCTTGGCGTGACTTCTGCAGTGGAGAACGAGCGGCGACGACAGCGGCTGCTGATGCTCGTGGTGGTGGAGAAAAATACTTACCCTGCAGAATTAGCGGGTGGGGGTGGGGGGCGGAGAGGCGTTCCGGAGTTTTTAACACGAAGCCACAGCTCCATCTAGGGGGAAATTAATGGAGAGCCCCTCAAGCATCCAGGAGGAAGGTGTGCAGGGCCACGCTCCGCTCTCAGGCTCGTTTCGTGGCTGGGTCTGTGAGGTTGCGCTCCAGGAGGTTCCCTGCAGAGCCAGGGCCTCTGTCCAAGGAGGTAAAAGCGTTTATCCAGGAGAGTGGGACCCCAGGTGTAGCAGAGCCCCAGTGAACCATTCTGCACCTGGTTATCGGCCACTTGTGACCAAGTGAAGATGCCTGGGGATCTGTGGGTCTTGCCTGTTTTCACAATACAACAACACATCCTGTAGAATTCTATCCGCTTTATTGTATCTGCACAATCAGAATGAAATTCAAGAACCAGAAATTGCATTGGAAAATGCTACTTTCGAGCCATCTGGCCCCAAAATTGCAGCTAGGCATTCCATTGTGGCCACTGTAACCCTGGTTTAAGGAGGGTTTGGCACCTAGCTTATATATCTGAGTTTCTAACACTGCTCACAACAACGGGATGCAGAAGCAAGGTCAGGAAACTGTCCAGGGTCTGTATCACAGGGAGTTCTGCAAGGAGAAGGAGCCAGAGGCCGGTGCTATTTCCAGCAACTAAAAGGCTCAAGAGCCCTCTATGCCACACCCTAAGCCCAGCTGCTGGTAGGAAAGGAATTCCAGGGATCGCTTACTCGGGAGTAGATCCCTTACGCACAAACAGGACTCTGGGTCTCTGGACATTTGCCATGCCTTTGCTCTTTGGCCTGGGCCCTCTTGGAGCCAGCAGGGTTATTGAGGAGCAGAGGTAAGGCTCCACCTTCTCCTCTGACAGCTCCAAGGGTCTTCAGAAGGTCTCATGCCAGAGGACCCTCAGCCCAGGTTCTGGAAGACAACCACCCGCATCTCAAGGTCCTTGAGGACCTGTGGGGTCTCTCTTCCGAGGACTCAGTCAGGGCACCAAGTCAGCACAAGGCAGGACCACTGCAGGAGTCCTACCAGCTCAGACCATAAGGCCTTCCTCCTCCAGTATCCTGATTCCCACATCATGCACTACAGAAAACTGACCCACACAAAAACCAACAAATGAAATTAATTCCTAAAACAACTACCTAGAGCAGCACTGACATAACAAAGACTCAGCCAAACACCTTCCTTGTTCTATCCAGTTGCCTAACAGCACAGTGCCAAAGCCTGGCAGATCTCACGAGGAAGGGCGTTGG
Organism: Podarcis filfolensis; assembly: GCF_964270895.1. Lineage (NCBI taxonomy): Eukaryota > Metazoa > Chordata > Lepidosauria > Squamata > Lacertidae > Podarcis > Podarcis filfolensis. The sequence goes on from NC_139616.1 coordinate 51,252,221, forward strand.
CCAAGGGGGAGGCCACCGCAGAAAAGGCCCCACCCCTGGGAGCTGCCAGTTGTGTCTCATGGTGCTGATCAGAATACAGAAGAAGGAACCTTTGGAAGGGGGTGAGTGAGCCGTTTCCCTCTCTTTAGGGCTTTGCCCCCTGAATATTTCTGACGCTTCGGCAAACCTGAGGGTTCCCCGAAGGCTGCGGATACCTGCCTCTTGTGAATAGGTGGTGCCATTTTGGAAACACAAGCAAGGGAGAATTGGTGTTGTAATTAGTACTGATGAGGAGAAGGAGGATGTCAGCAAAGCCTCAGAAGACCAAGCACACACAAGGGCAGCTAGCATCACCATCACACCCTGTCCGTGAGTTCCCTAGCAGCAGGGCTTTCCAAACTGTGTGTCACGACACGTTAGTGTGTCGGCTGCAGTGTGTAGGTGTGTCACACGAATTCTCCCCGTGCTCCCCAGGCTGGAAAGGCATTCATTTAACCTTCGGTTTGCTAGTAAAACTGAATTACTGTGTCGCGAAATGATGCATGTCTAAAAAGCGTGTCACCAACATTGAAAGTTTTGAAAGCTCAGAGAGATCTGGGTGGCTGCATTTGGAAGACAGAATACAGGGCAAGTGGATCGGTTTGATCTAGCAGGGCCCTCTCTCCCTCTTTAAGAACAGAATGGCAAAAAGTGAAGGGGAATAAAGTAAGGCCGACAGGGAAACTGTTGTGTCATTTGTATTGGTGCTGTAAATATTTTTTTAAAAAGAAAATAAGTCTGTATAAAATGGAAGAAAACAGCTGCAATCTGGTTGCTGGGCAGTATAAGCCAGCACAGGAAAAAGGATATTAAAGTTTAGATCAGCTCTGCTATGAGCTATAGGACAGGCAAAGAACGATAAGACTGGAGAAAGAATTTCTGGTTCTTACAGGGAGAGAGAAAAAAATCCCCATAGATGAATTCAATTAAGACACAGGAGAGGGTTCTGTTGAAAAGAAACCCCTGACACCGCAGGGAGTTTAACAGCCCACGTCTTGGCTGGCTTCCCAAAAGCCGCACTGCCAAAAGCAGCATGGTTGTGAAGGCAGCAGCTCTACAGAGAAAAGTCTCCTCTGAAGCTGATTTAAGACACCCCACAGTTCTTTTTGGGTGTAACAGAAAAGTTCCAAAGTTGTGCAGCACTTTTCCTGACCGTTCAAAGCGCTGTGAATTCAAGGCTGAAGCTATTCTTCAACAGCAGGGATGGCGATTCTGTGGCCCTCCAGGTGTTACCAAGACTACATATGTGGTTAGGCGATTCCAGGTGTTGTTGGAGCATCACTGGGGATGACTGGCGATGCTGGGGGGAGCGGGAGTATGTCAACATCTGGAGCCGCACCTCGACCTACAACAACTCTGCATGTGAATTTGGCAAGGTAAGGCTGAAAACTGGCCAAGACCAGCCACAGGAGACACTTGCTGAGCAGCTATTGCATCGTCTGCTTTTCATGTTACAAGACACATTGTGGGTTTGGGAAGGCCAAAAGACAAGACACCAACTACACAAACGATCTCACCACCCCAATACTGCTGCCACTGTGGAGCTGAGCCTCTCAGCCTCTGGCCACCGACAGAATTCACGGCAGAGGAAAAGCCTTCCTGGTCCCCAGCTCTGGCTGCCGTCTTCGACACACTTACCTGGGAGTAAGTCCCACTGAACTCAATTGGGCTTACAGTACTTCAAAGCAGTTGGGTATGGGGTGCTCAGTCTACTAGCTATGCTATAGGAGTTATTGAGGCCCCAAGAATTGCAGCCTACAATGACAGCTTGCTAGGGCGGCAACTTTTCAACAGTGAATCTGTGAACAGATTAAAATGCCACCTTCAGTTACCTGGGAAAGTTTTTAAGTAAAACCGAGCACTTGCAAAAACAGAAGGTGAGCGCGATCTTGGAAGAGAATGGGGACAGCTTCCCCTGTACAACATGCCTGTATCATCCAAGCCAGTTCTGATCTAAGAGGCAACAGCACAATCCTTTGCATGCCTACTGAGAAGCAGGTCCCACAGAATTCGACCGTGTGGCCTTCATGGCCTATTTTCCCCTATAAAAACACTGTGGATTTTATACGCAAAACTTTATGAATGCTTTTAATCAATCAATTAAATGAAGAAACTCACTCAACTAAGATATCTTTTAAATCAAGCCATAGCCCTATTCCCTCTGTCAAGGCTGCAAACTTCACCTTCTTCTCATAGCCGATGCCGTTTCTATTCTGCCACTGGGATGAGCAGGGATTAAATCCAAAGTGTTGCGATATATCTACTGGGGCAATATGGTGGTTTCCTTATAAAACTTTAAAGAGGGGAGGGGGGAGCGAGCAAAAAAGCACACAAGGTTGACTAACATACAGGTAACTGCATTCAGAACTCAGCTATTGAAAGATCAAGAATATAGATCAGGAAATTGGGCAGAGCTACAAGATGTCAACTCTCCCTGACGTAGGAAGCCCAGGACTCTTATTATCTCCTGTGCTGGTACCTGAGCCTTAAGCTGATGCTATACACCCAGGCACATTTTCAAATTTCCCTCTTTGTCATCAGGGCTGGAAAGTTGTTGCTTCAAAGAAAAACCAAGTAAAATTCAGACATTTCCAGCTATAATGATGCGCATGCATAGCTATACTGGGAAATAACACAGAAAAATGCTTGAGTTAATCTCCTAACCGCTTAGCCGAGACATCGGCCTGCCCCAAATCAGAGCCCATTCCACAACTCCCAGGAGCCCCGGGCAGGATGAGGCCGATCTGGGGGGAGGCAGCTTGGGAGAGGCTGCAAGAGATGGTCAACCAGCAGCCTGAGGGCAGAAGCAGGTCCACAACACGGTTCTGCTCACCCGCTGAAAAAACTATTTAAGATTTCGTTTATCAAAAAGCCAGAGGCTCTTCTGTTAGGCCCAATATCTAATGACATCCCCAGAGATAAGAAAAAAATATTCTTTTATGCAACAGCAGCGGCCAGAATATTGATCGCAAAGAATTGGAAGGGGGAGAAAATACCATCATTATTAGAATGGCAAAGCAAGCCCGGTGAGTTTGTGGAAATGGCAAAATTGACGGCAACTATTAGAGGCCATTCAAATCAGAGAATAATTAAAGAGTGGGATGGAGAGAAGGAATACATGAAAAAATATGGTTCCGGAACTGGAATATTAATAGATAATGTGTAAAATGTGCAGGGGTAAGCAAGGAAATAATAAAAGAATCAACTGAATAATTATTAAACTACAACAACACAACAAGATGGAAGAAGTTAAAAAAATATTGAGATCACACATAGGTGAAGGGGAGTGGGGGGGTATAGGGGAATTTATAAAAATTTCTAATATACAGTGGTACCTCGGGTTAAGTATTTAATTCGTTCCGGATGTATGTTCTTAACCTGAAACTGTTCTTAACCTGAAGCACCACTTTAGCTCATGGGGCCTCCCGCTGCCACCACGCTGCCGGAGCACGATTTCTGTTCTCATCCTGAAGCAAAGTTCTTAACCCGAGGTACTATTTCTGGGTCAGCGGAGTCTGTAACCTGAAGCGTATGTAACCCGAGGTACCACTGTAGTATTTCTAATTGTGTTGCAATTAATATAGCAAAGGGAAGTCTATAGCAATTAGGTATATTTTAATCTAGTCAACTATGTAACAGGCTTATGTTACAAAACGAATATGGATTTTGAATTTGATGTTTGTAATTCTTTTTCGGTTTTGGAATAAAGGGTTTTTTAAAAAATCTAAAAAAACACCCTCCTGCAAACTTGCAGGAGGTTCTCAGTTGTCCTGCCAAGCTTGGAGGACAGGGGAGCCCTTGATGGCAGACATGTCACAACACATAACTCTTGGCCCCTTTTGAGAGCGGCTCTGGCAAAGGCAACGAGGTTGCACTTATGCCGTCACTCAGCGCACTTCCAGCCTCACATGTCTTTACTTTGCATTCTGAGCCAAGGAGGGAGAGCCTGGAGTTCCCTGTTTTAGCCTCAAAAATATAGGACTGCCCAGAGTAACGGTATGGTCTGAACGTTATCACCTGCCTGAACTCACCTCTTTATCAAGGACTGCTGCAAGGTTTTGCAAACTGTGAGAGACTCCCCGGTAAACATGTGGCACATGATGACCTCGAGGCAAGCGGTCATGAAGGCCATCACGGCATCCGGCTGCAGAGATCCGCTCCGGGAGATGATGCAGAGGCGCTGGAGGGACGAGCAGTGGCTCAGGGCCTGGAAGAACTGGGCGTTGGCGTTGAAGTAGGGCTGCTCGAGCCTGCGGAGGCAAAACAAGGGTCAACCAAACGACACGCCTCGGAGAGATGACACTTGCGGGGGGGGGGGCTCCACATCTGAAGGCAGCCATATTTAGGGGAAGTTTTTAATGTTTGATGCATTGCTGTATTTTATTATTTTGTTGGAAGCTGCCCAGAGTGGCTGGGGAGGCCCAGCCAGACGGGCAGGGTATAAATAATAAATTATTATTATTATTATTATTATTGACATTTTGTTGTGCTTTTAAAATTCTGTTGGGAGCCACCCAGGGTGGCTGGGGAAACCCAGCCAGATGGACGAGGTACAAATAGTAAATTACCGTATTTTTCGCTCTATAAGACGCACCAGACCACAAGACACACCTAGTTTTTGGAGGAGGAAAACAAGAAAAAAAATATTCTGAATCTCAGAAGCCAGAACAGCAAGAGGGATCGCTGCGCAGTGAAAGCAGCAATCCCTCTTGCTGTTCTGGCTTCTGGGATAGCTGTGCAGCCTGCATTCGCTCCATAAGACGCACACACATTTCCCCTTACTTTTTAGGAGGGAAAAAGTGAGTCTTATAGAGCAAAAAATATGGCATTTAATATTATTATTATTACTATTATTATTATTATTACTCTACCAGGAGGGGAAGGGTTTGCAAAGCCAGAGGGGACAAGGAAAGAACACCCCTGCTTTTAGCAGAGTGGAGCTCAGCACAGAGCTTTTGGGAAGGCAGAATCCATTTGATTTTAGTTGAAACCTCTGGTGTAACCTCTATGAAGGAACTAGCTGGAGAGTTAACTCATCGGTGGGTTTTAAAGGAGAAAGACAATTCCCCAACGAAAAGCTCCAGTTAAGAGGTTGGGTGTTTTGTAAACTGGGCTGCATCTGCTCCTGCCTCACTCCTCTCCCTTTTGTGGCTCTTGGACAGGTGAAACCCGTGGCAACGCCCTGACTTCTGAGCTTTTATCTATTTACAGGGCAACCTGAGATGGTCTCATCATTGCCGTAGCTTGTAAACTGCTGTTTTCCCAGTTGCCTGGAGTGAGTGGGATCAGCTCCAGGAATCCAAAGGAGGAAAACACTATTGAAAATGATCTGCTGGCAGGGTGTGTGTGTGTGTGTGTCTTCCTCCGCCCTCCTCTCAGGACATCTCTCTGCCACAAGGATAAGAATTCATTTTTTGATACTCAGCATCGTGTCTCAGGTGTCAAACGCTGATCTTCCGTTTTCTCCACTGAGATCCCAAGAAAGGAAACCCGCTTTGAGGTTTTCTACAAACAAGCGGCAAACAAGTTTTATGAAATAAATCAAATAAATAAAAGGGAAGCAAAGGAAGGACTCCTTGTGTGATAAGTACCATGGAAATGTAGGGGAGGGACAAATAAACAGTTTTCGCTGTTGCTCCATGATCAAAGCAACATGTGAGCAAGCAAAGCTCAGCTGGTTAGAACATAGTGCTGATAACAGCAAGGTGACAGATTCAATCCCTATATGGGACAGCTGCATATTCCTGCACCTCAGGGGGTTAGACTAGAAGATTCTCAGCGTCCCTTCCAACTCTACCATTCTATGACATTAAGTTACTCACAACAGTAAATGGTCAGAAAATATTTTTGCAGTACAGCATCCCGTCCACCAGGTGACACTGTTGCCATATTATTATCATCAGAATATGCTTTTTTGTTTTCAAGCCCTGACAATATCACTGTTTGAATGTTCAGAGTTAGAAACGGGTTGAGAATCAGGGTGAATCACAGACAGACACCACCCCCAGGGATCTGCTTTGAAACTATCCTCTTTTGTATCAAAATATATTTTTTTCTGTTTAGAACGCTGAGTCCATTGGCTCTGTGGTGTATTAATCAGCGAAGGCCAACTATTATCAGTGGGCCTGGGAATTAACGGCATGTTCATTTAGTTTTCTTTGAGGCTATTTCAGTTTTAGCGTTTCATTAGGTTGGGGGGGGGAGCAGGAAAAAATAAATAAAACAAGGAATGGCCTTTGCTACAAACAATGCAGGGATGCTTTGATCATTAAACTGCTTTCCATGTCTCCGGAAGGCACCCACCTTGCAATTTTGGTGACAAGCAAACTCGCCAGCATTTTAATCAATTGGTCAACCATCTACAAATTCATTAATGAGCTGACAGCCTTTTATGTTAACTGTAAATTAAATAGTGCACGTCCATTGCTTCCTTCTCTAGCCTTTCCCCTTGATATTGCAAACCCACGGAGCTGCTTTCTACTTATACCAAGTGAGCCTGTTGGTCTCTTCACTCCTCCAGATGTTCACAGGCTGCATATCCCATCGCAATGTCCAAGGACTAGCTGTGTTGAGTTGGGCAACAACATCTGGAGGGCCACTGCATCCTTCACCCATGATCTAGCGCAGCAATGTCCAACCGGTCGACCGCGATCAACAGGTAGATCGCGAGGGTTCTCCATGTCGATCGCGGGAGTTAAAAAAGAGCTCGCCCGGTTCTTCATGAGCAGGGGTAGGCAACCTAAGGCCCGGGGGCTGGATATGGACCAAACACCTTTTCAATCTGGCCGGCGGACGGTCCGGGAATAAGCATGTTTTTACATGAGTAGAATGTGTCCTTTTATTTAAAATGCATCTCTGGGTTATTTGTGGGACATAGAAATTCATTCGTGTGTTTTTTCAAAATATAGTCTGGCCCAGCACATGGTCTGAGGAACAGTGGACTGGCCCATGGCTGAAAAAGGCTGCTGACCCCTGTTCATGAGCTACCAACCCAATCGCTACCCACCCCAATTGCTGCCGGTGTCTGAGTGGGGGAAAGAGGGAGGGCTACGGACTGGTGAACGAATTAATGCAACCCTTCCCAAAAAAAAGCTCAACAACTATGGGCAATGACATTGGGTAGATCACTGCCAGTTTTATTACACTGGGAGTAGATCGTAGTCTCTATAGAGTTGGATATGATATGCCTGATCTAGCGCATACCAATCTAGCCCAAACCAACGACTCTGCCTGGCCGTGGTTTCCTAGGGTGTCAGGCAAAGGTAATCCCCAGGACTAATGACCAAGAGCCTTTAGAGTCAATGGACCAGGGATGGAATGTGCAGCTTCTACCTGAGTCCAGTGCTAGAAATTCCCCAGGTGCCAGGCACGTTTTGCGACTGGAATGGGTCCAATTGCAACCACACGGAGATCTCCAGCTTTCTTAAGCAGGTAAGCAGAGGGGCTTATTCACTGCCTCTGCAGCCCACCTTTATCTCCAAGTAGTACATAGTTCACCCCACTCATCAGTTAATCCTTACGACGACCCTGTGAGGTAGGCTAAAAGGCTGTGACTCCAAAGTCGCCCAGTAACCTTCCTGACTGAGTTGGGATTTGAACCCTGATCTCCCAGGTCCTAGTCCAACACTCTACACCACGCTGGCTTCCTAGAATACTTCTACTGTATAAATTAAGTAGGTAAATACATACATTTGGCTTTATTGCTGTTAAATAAATCATGACATGGTGTAATATGTCATGCGTTGTTGTTCCTCTGAGGTTGTATTTACCAAATTTTAAGACCTGCTAAGGAACAGAGGATTGTTACGATGCCTGATATGTAAAACCACAGAATTCAAAGGCTTTCTTTTTCCCATGACTGTGTATCTGAGTTTCTAACGCTGCCTGAGTCGTAGGCCCTCTGCCTCTTTAGGAGTTCCGCCTAGCTAAAAACCAAAATGACCCAGCACACAACCTCATTTGCCAGGAAGAAAAGAAACCCGAGGTGCCAGAGATCTCTCCCTGCTGCAACGGGATGGGATGGCAACAGCGCTGGGCTAATTCAGGAGCTGGCCCACCTCTGCTTCACCTGAGGCCCTCACCTGAGATCTCGCAAACACCTGCAGTGCTTCAACGTGTCCACAAGGGCTGGCATGTACATCACTTTGCCCATCATGCCCAGGTTGGCCAGGGAAAGAGTCCGCAGGTGCTGGCACTGGGCCCCAATGTGAACGAGCCCGGAGCCTGTGAGGATATTGGGCAGCTGGGCCAGCGTGAGGCTCTGCAGGAAGGCCAGCTGGCCAATGGCGGCCACTTCGGCATCCCCCACATGCTGGGCCCGGCCGCAGGGAGGCAGCGAGTTCCGAATGGCCGGCTCATTCCGCGGCATGGCGGAGGAAAAGCTGGACCCAATCAGCTCCAGCTGCTGCAGAAAGGGAAGGCTTTCTAGCAGGGTCCAAAACACGGAGGGCTGGGGTCTGGAATTCCCCTGCTCCAAGCAGTTCCGCGGATACGTCTGCACCCCGATCCGGACTTTCTTCCCAAAACTCGGGGAGGTGGCGTTGGTCGCCGGCTGCACGGATGGCTTGTCGGCGGGCACAGGGCTCACGTCGGCGATGGAGCAGACGGGCAAGGCCAGCGAGAGGAGGCACTTCAGGTGAGCAAGGAGCTGGCACAGGTGCCTGCCCAAGTCTTCGGAGCTGTGGTGGTGGGCGCACGACAAGTTCAGGTGCCTCAGGTGGCAGCAGGAGGCGACGAGGGTCTCAGCGATGCTGCTGTCAATTTCGTCTTCCGCTTTCCGCAGCGTGGAGTCGGGAGACAGGCAGTGGACGCAGCCGCTCAGGTTCAGGCTGACTAAGCTGCGGAGGTCTTTGCCGCCGTTGAGGACCCTCTGGACCAGCTGGCTGCCGGACAAGCTGCAGCGGCTGAAGCTGAAGTAGACAGGGTTGCTGAACTTCAAGTGCTGGAGGAGGCTGGAGCCATTCATCCAAGACCCGGGCAGCTGCAAGGCATCCAGCGTCACGTTCCGGGCCATGGAGTCCAAGAGGTTTTTCACAGCGCAGCTCTGGGGGAAGCCGCCGGGGGCAGAAATGAGGAAGGCATGGAGTTTCTCGGGTGTGCGGTCGCTCAGCACCGCCAAGTACAGCCTCACCACCTCCTGGTTGACCGGCCCGGGCGCCAGCCTAGCGTAGAAGACCCGAAGGTTCTGGTAGTGAGGCACGTTGCTCTCGCCAACCATGAGCTGGCCAGAGATAATCAAGCCCTCCCGCGACCGATCCAGGATCTCAAAGTACAGGAGCAGCTTCTCGAGGCTGGTGCAGCAAGGAACCACCCCGTAGGAGGGCGTGTACAGGGTCTGCTTGAGCTCCAGCACGCGACTCAGCGTGGCTTTGCACTCGCTGCTCAAGTGGGAGGCGTCAAAGCCCGGATTCACATCGATGGCCAGGGAGCGCAGGTGCTGCAGGGCAGACAGCATCTTGGAGAGGCGGAGGGAGGTGAGGTTGCAGCCGGACAAGTTCAGCTTCACCAGGTTCCTGCAGCGGGTCACCTGGTCGATGGTGGAGCCGGGCAGCCAATAGCAGCCGCTCATGTTCAGCTCCTGAATCTCCTTGCCAATCTCCCGCATGAGCTGCTTCACCTTGTCCTTGTCCACCTGTGCGCAACAGGCAGAAACAAAAACACACGTTAGCGATCCGTAAAAGGAGCCAGCACCACTTTCGATGTGAAGGGACAGACTCTCCAGAGATCTCTTTCTTTACAGAGCTCTCTTTGAAAGCAGCTGGGGCAGGGAGAGCTTCCAGTGTTTTCAGCATGGAAGGCCAGATCACCCTGCAGAGTGTTCAGAGAGCTAGACTAACCTTCAGACTGAAGAAACAGCCAGAGGGAAAGAAAGGTTGGAAGAGAGACTGATCATGAAATTAAGGACAGCCCTGAAAAGTGTCAGACTGAGCCTGTCCTCTCACTCTCTCTGCTAGAGAGAACCATATAGCAAATCTCCTACCCTGTTTGAGGCCAGAATAAAGACAAGTGAAAGCATTTTCTAAACACTAAACCCAGGAAGCACCTTCTCCAGGGTGCCTTTTCACTTAAAATACTAATCTCCTTCTCCACCCTGATGTACACTAGGGACTGAATCCCTTAACTGAAACCCAGTATCCCTGAGAACAAGTACCCCTCCCAGCTCCATCCACATCCCGTGATTCCCTCAAGGCTCTTCCTCACCTGATAGTCTTTATGCAGCGTCACAGCGTGGGTAAGGCTTTTGTCGAGACTAAGAACAGAAAGCTTCCGGCAGACTCTTCGGACATTCAGGACAAGGTCTGAAACTGGGGTGTACCTCAGGATGTGCAAAAGGATCTCATCCGAGAACTCCATTAAGTTCATAGCATTGCTCTCCTCTCCACTCTCGTCGCTTGTCACTTCCTGAAGAGAGAGAGACAGAGAGAAAGCAAAAGAGCTCAGGACACAGAAATGAGACTCCTTTGGGGACTGCTGGGGAAGAGAATGTGTCTGAAGGAGAGCATATGGAATGACGGGTTTTCCGGTGAAGAAACCTGCAAGCCAGTTAACAAAGAAAAGATGGGATTTTGGAGAGAGCAGGAGAGTAAAGAACAAAATCGAGAAAAGAGCAATACAGGAAGCAACTTGGAAATGCTGGAAACTTGTTCACACATGCATGTTTATCACCTGATGACTACAATGTGTGAACGTTATCTTTTAAGTTTTCTCTGCTGCAATATTTGGTGACTTACGGTTGAGTGGATAAATATGAATGACAGGTCGTCAAGTTAACATCTTGTACATGTGAATGGAATACAACAGTTCCCAAGGGAGTGAAGATCACAGGCCCACTGTGAGCCAGCAGGCCTCGAGATGCCAAATGACACACAGGCATGCTTGAACCAGGCCTGAATTAGGGCCCTTGGGGATTGTGTCCTCCAGTTCCTCCCGGGTGCAAAACCACACCTGACTCAAGGCACTTAAAAACTGGTCTGTGAGAGAATGGTGGGCTATGAACCAAAAGTGGTGAGGGTCTGCTGTGTGGAGGGTGACTGTGGATAGAGGGAAAGGCCCCATAGGAAGGAAATGGATGGAGACCAGAGGCTGGGGAAGAGGGGGAAAGGCTAGAAATTGAAGTAGAGGGGTGAAGAAGAGTGGTGAGGGGGGAAGTTGGGGCAGGACCACAGCTGTGGATGAAGAGAAAGTAGAATGAAATATAAGCGGTGGGGGGAGGAGAGGTGGGAATTGGTCAACTACCGCAATGGGGGGAAATCTACTGGCATTTCAGCAGGGGGTGATGGATGGGTGTGCAGGCTTCACCTCTAGTTCCAAGATCTCAAGTTACAATGCTGGGAGAGACTGGGGGGGGGGGCACAGCTCAGATGGTGCAGCTGCTCTGCATAGAAGAGGTCCCATTTTGAATGACCATTAGAATTGCCTCAGGAAGCAGAGATGCAGAAGCCTCAGCCTTGGAACAGGGGTAGGGGAACATTTGTGGGGGACACCCCCCAAGATGTTGCTGAATTGCAACTCTCCCACCCCTCCCATGCGCAGCTGGGGCTGATGGGAGTCCCAATAACATCTGGAGGGCCACCCACTCGTGCTGGAAAGTAGCTGCTTGTCAGAGCGAAACAGAGGTGCTCAGGCCCAGCTGCCCCCAACTTTCGACACCAGGTTAAGGCCCATGCAATTGTCTTGCAGGTGGGGGGGGGTATGAACACTGCAACCAAGTGCTGCTGCCCTGCGCTTTGAGATTCAAGAGGCTGAAACCTCTGTCCTACCTGCTCTCACTTTCATTCATGGAAATGCTAAGAAGTGATACAAATCAGACCCGAAAGGCAGCAAGGCAGGGGAAAGCCAGCAGTGAAGAGCAGGTACCTCGGGGGGGGGGGGTCAGCCCTGCCTGGCACCACATCGGACGCCAGGGAGAGCTGCAAACGTGCGAATAAAGGTCAATCACCCGGATATAGAAGCTTCCCCTTTGGGAACCTGCGATGTTTTCTGGATTTTTATGAAACAGATGAAATACATGAACAAATGCAGCCTCTCCGACTTGGGGGGGGGCGGTTGGCAAGCGTCGAGGAGCCGAACCCTCCCGTTCCCTCCCTGCCAAGCAGCAGGCGGCACTGACTGGGCCGCTTCCCCCCCCCCTGACACGCGACCGGGCCGCTTCAGACGTTCGCCCCCGGGAGGAGCTGCTGGGAGCGGTTGCCATGGACACGCGAGGGGCGGGGGAGCCGGGGTTGCCATGGACACCCAGGCCTGGCTGATGCTGCCGCGCCTCGTTCCGCGGGGTTACCTCTCCCGGGGAGGCCATGGTCGGCGGGCCTCGGCCTCCGAAAGCGCCTCCGCCTCGGCCCCGGCCGCCGGCCCTTCCTCACGCGCAGCCTCCCAGCCGGCGGAGACGAGGACGGAGCAGCTTCCGGCGCGCTCCTGACCTCACTTCCGCTCCCCGGCCGCCTCAGAGGCGCCATTTGGGGAGAGGCGGAAGAAAGCGGAGGCGCCATCTTGAGAAGGTCCGCCGCCCCCCCCCCCGAGCCGTCTCTTCTCCAGCTTCTCCGCCTCCGTCCGGCGCTGGCGCAGGAATAGAGTTTCTGCCCCTGTGTTCCTCGTTATGTCTCCGTCTATTTCTCTCTCTCTGCCTCCCTGTCTTTCCGTGTGTGTACCATCGTGTCCCGGACGCCATCTTGGGAGTGGCATTGGCAGGACAAAAAGAGCCGGCTCTCAGATTTCCTGCTTTTAGGCTGCTATCCAAAACATGCCTGCTTTTATTTGCATAGTGACTGAGGGCATGCTTGTCCCACCTTCCTCCCGAGGCGGCGTCCATAGCTCTCCCTCTCCCCCTGTTTGTCCTCACAACAACCCTGTGAGGTAGGCCTGACTTGGTACAAAGCAGCTTCCTAACAGTAGAGTTGGGAGGGACCCCGCGGGGTCATCTAGCCCAACCCTCTGCAATGCGGGAATTGCAGCTCAAGAATTGCAGCTGATTGACAGCGGAATGGACTCCCTCTTCTTCCTGGAAAGTTTTTAAGCAGCGCTTGGAGGTCCATCTGTCCTGGATACTTTAGCTGAGATCGCTGCATTGCAGCGGGCTGGACTAGATGACCCTCGAGAGCCCTTCCACCTCTACTATTCTAGGAATGCCCTGGCAGATGGTCACCCGTCCTCTGCTTAAAAACCTCCAAGGAAAGAGAGAGCCTGTGCCGGACTACCTGAGAGACAGGGACTGGCAAATGTTACCACATAAATGGCTTTAAAAGGAGGACTAGGCAGACTCTTTGGGAAGGCTGCAAGTCACGATGGCTCTGTTTGCTACCTCCGGATGAGAGACCGTGGGCCTCCAAATGCCAGCTGCTGTGGGGCAGCAGCAAGAGTGCAGTTGTGCTTGTGGACTCTGGTTTCACCCATTCCAGCAGGGCTCTTAAATTCCTTGCAGCAAATATTTATTATTAAGGACAGGAGAGGCTGAAATCCCAACTCCGCTCAGAATTCAGCAGGGTTGACTTCTGAGCAGACATGGCTAGGGCTGCGCTTAATGCCTCTCCCAGAGGGATGGGAACTGTAGTGTGGCGGCCAAATGCATCCCTCCCCTAGGCTTATATGGTCATAGGATCTTAGAGTTTGAAGGGACCCTCAGGATCATCTAGTCAATGCAGGAATAAGCAGCTCTCCCATATAGGAATCGAACCCGCAACTTTGGAGTTGGCGGCACCATGCGCTATTCAACTGAGCTGTCTGTATTCAGAGGCATATCGGCCTTTGACGGTGGACACAGGACATAGGCATCATAGCCCTCTCCTCCATGATTTTGTCTAAACCTCTCTTAAAGCCATCCAGGTTGATCAAGG